>NC_134354.1:121613650-121735133 GCF_048569485.1 Anomaloglossus baeobatrachus
TCTTTTTTTTTTTTTAAACCCTTTGTTGGAGATTCTTAATGGCCAGGTTAAACTTGGCCTGACATTAAGAATCTCAGGCTTTATACCAGCTGGTAAAACATAGCTGGTATTAACCCCTTATTACCCAGCGTGCCACCTGCCACCAGGGCCACTGGAAGAGTTGGATACAGCGCCTGAAGATGGCGCTTCTATGAAAGCGCCATTTTCTGGGGCAGCTGTGGACTGCAATTCGCAGTGGGGGGCCCAGAAAGTTTGGGCACCCTGCACTGTGGAATCCCCAGCTGCCTAGTTGTACCTGGCTGGACTCAAAAATTTGGCGAAGCCCACATCATTTTTGTTTTTTTTAATTATTTCATGAAATTCATGAAAAAAAAGGGCTTCTCTATATTTTTGGTTCCCAGCTGGGTACAACTAGGCAGCTGGGGGTTGGGGGCAGCCCATAGCTGCCTGCTGTTCCTGGCTAGCATACAAAAATATGGCGAAGCCCACGTCGTTTTCTTAAAAACGTTTTCAGGGAAAAACCTTTATAAAAAAAAAATGCTTCCCTGCATTTCTATTGCCAGTGAAAGTAACACCAAGCAGCGGGGGCTAGCAGCCAGTAGCTGCTTTGGTTACCCTTAGCAATAGAAAATGCAGCGGGAGCCCACAAACAATGTGATTTTTTTGTTTTTTTATTTTTAATGAATTTTTAAAAAAAAAAAAAAAATCGGCATGGGCTTCGCCCATCGAGCACCAGAACATTTTACTTCTCATTCATCCCAAGTAATCAGATGACTCCAGTGTCGGCCGATTACTTGTTCTGTGTCCCCCTGCATCCATCGCAGCGTGTACGGGCTCTGAGGTCAGCGGAGTGGAGACAGTGACATGCTCTGCTCTGACACATAGTGTGCTGCATGTCACTATTTTTCTCCACTCTGGTACTTGTTGTGCAGGTGACCGGATGCTACATGTCACTAACTGTCTCCACTATGGGACTTGTTGTGCAGGTGAGAGTGTATACAGTTGGTACTATGCAGCAGAAATCACAGAGTGGGGCAGTTAGTGACATGTATAATCCGGTCACCTGCACAATAAGTCCCAGAGTGGAGACAGTGACATGCTCTGCTCTGACACATAGTGTGCTGCATGTCACTATCTTTCACCACTCTGGGACTTGTTGTGCAGGTGACCGGATGCTACATGTCACTAACTGCCCCACTCTGAGACTTGTTCCGGTGAGAGTGTATACAGTTGGAACAATGCAGCAGAAGTCACAGAGTGGAGCAAGTTAGTGACATGTATCATCCGGTCACCTGCACAACAAGTCCCAGAGTGGATACAGTGACATGCAGCACACTATGTGTCAGAGCAGAGCATGTCACCAACTTGCTCTGCTCTGTCACCTGCGGTGCTGCATGTCATGTTTTTGCCACGATTTGGTGCGTTTTTTGCTGCGTTTTTGCTCACTGCGTTTTTAATCAGTGCACAATGCCATTAAAGATTGTTGATGAAAAAAAAAAAAGGTCTGATGTCATTTCCTTATTCAAAATGTTCATTGTATGCAGGAGAGCAGACAGCAGCTGCAGAACTACAAGGCTCAGCATCCTCCATTCACTAGTGTATGCAGGAGAGCAGACAGCAGCTGCAGAAATACAAGGCTCAGCATCCTCCATTCACTAGTGTATGCAGGAGAGCAGCCAGCAGCTGCAGAACTACAAGGCTCAGCATCCTCCATTCACTAGTGTATGCAGGAGAGCAGACAGCAGCTGCAGAACTACAAGGCTCAGCATCCTCCATTCACTAGTGTATGCAGGAGAGCAGACAGCATCTGCAGAACTACAAGGCTCAGCATCCTCCATTCACTAGTGTATGCAGGAGAGCAGACAGCAGCTGCAGAACTACAAGGCTCAGCATCCTCCATCCAGGACTGTATGCAGTTTTTTACCCAAAAAGAAAAAAAAAATGACATGGGCTTCGCCATATTTTTGTATGCTAGCTGGGTACAACAGGCAGGTACGGGCTGCCCCCAACCCCTAGCTGCCTATTTGTACCCGGCTGGGAACCAAAAATATAGAGAAGCCCTTTTTTTTTTTAATTATTTCATGAATTTCATGAAATAATTTAAAAAAAAAAATGACGTAAGCTTCGCCTAATTTTGGTGTCCAGCCGGGTACAACTAGGCAGCTGGGGATTGGAATCCACAGTGAAGGATGCCCAAGCTTTCTGGGCACCCCCCCACTGCGAATTGCAGTCCGCAGCCACCCCAGAAAATGACGCTTTCATAGAAGCGCCATCTTCTGGCGCTGTATCCAACTCTTCCAGCTGCCCTGATGCCGGGTGGCTAGCTGGGTAATAATGGAGTTAGGGCTAGCTGTATATTATCAGCTAGCCCTAAGCCCGAAATTCATGGTGTCACGCCAATATTAGACATGGCCACCATGAATTTCTAGTAATGATAAAAAAAAAACACAACAACCAGAAAAATATTTTTATTAGAAATAAAACACAACACAATTAGTGACTCCATCTTTATTGAAATAAACCCCCCTCCGCAGTAATCCTGGGTCAAGGGTCCCGCGCCGTCCAATCAGGATCCAATATCATCTGATCGGTTTGCTGGAAGGCAGAGCGATCAGATGATGTGTCAGGTTAAAGTACGTGTATCACATCACACATCAGCTGATTGTATAAAAGCCGATTATACAATCAGCTGATGCATCAGTAGAAAAAAATAAATAAATACTCACGTCTGTGCTGATTACTGGCAGCTCCTGCAGCGGAGTCTGATCCTGGCCCATCACTGCAGGAGCTGCCGGTAATCAGCTGATGAAGTCCCCTGACGGCAGGATCAGCTGATAGCCGGCCGGGCGCGAAAAAGCCGGCGACACCACGAGAATTGATCAGCTGATGCATCAGGTGACTGCATCAGGTGATCCACCGCCAGGTCCTGGAAGCTTTGTACGTGCCCCGGGGAGACTGCACACAGCCAGAGCTGCGGTACCGAGACAGGGGCTGGAAGCAGGCATGGCACCGGGACCCTGCAGACAGGTGAGTATGACATACACACACACACACATACACACTCACTGTATATATACACACACACTCACTGTATATATACACACACACTGTATATACGCACACACACTGTATATACGCACACACACTGTATATACGCGCACACATACACACACACTGTATATACGCACACACATACACATACACTGTATATACGTGCACACACACTTTCTTCCCCTGGCTGTGTAGAGCTGCTGCTGTCTCTGTGTGATACTGTGATTGCTCTCAGTGCACATCCACTGGGAAGAGGCAGGGAGGAGGGTTTGGGTGGGAGCAGAGTGGGTGTTTTAGACACAATGGGTGTGTTAGATAAGCTAGAAACCGCCCTAGAGCCACAAAGAATTCTGGGACTTGTAGGAACTGAACACAGGAAGTCAGAGGAGAGATTAACCCCATCAGAGCTGGAGCCAGCAATGAGCATGTGCTGCTAGTGCACAATAAAAGGTAATTTTGCTGAAAAAACATAATAGATGTGTTGAGGGGCACATATTAGCAAGATTTATCAGAAAAAAAAAAAATCAGTTTTGGTAACTGGACAACTTCTTTAAGTATTTAGTCAATATTTTTTTTCTCAGTATTTGTATGCCAAAATCAGGAGTGGGTAAAAAAAGTGGTGACTAGTGATGGGTGGACCCGGACTGTAAAGGCCCCGTCACGCAAAGAGATAAATCTTTGGCAGATCTGTGGTTGCAGTGAAATCATGGACATATTGTTCCATTTGTACACAGCCACAAACCTGGCACTGATTGTCCACAATTTCACTGCAACCACAGATCTGCCGCAGATTTATCTCTGTGTGTGACAGGGCGTTAAAAGTCCAGGACTGGGATTCCGGGTGTTGATCCATATCTGGCAACTCAGGAAATAAAAAAATAAAATAAAGGAAAAATATAGAAAATAAGAATAAAGCAAGCGTTTCATACTTACCGAGGCTCCGTCGCAGCTGTAGCTACTCCCGTGGCTGCTCATTCACCTGCAGGGCCGCTCATTACGTTCATTGCATATGCACTGCTTTCCTCACCCACCGGCTGTCCTAATATCTGTGACTGGTTGCAGTCAGACGCACTTCCAGCCTGTGTGACAGCATTTGCCTGCAACCAATCACAGGCGCTGTCTGCGGATCTAAATCGTACAGTAAAAATAAATAAACTATTTGGCATAGGGTCCACACATATTCTAATACCCAGCACAGATAAAGCACACTGCTATAGGCTGAAGCCCACAGCCATATCCTGGCTGTGTACTAAAATAGGAGGCACCACATGCACCTTTTTCTTTTTAATTTAAATAATTAAAAAAAACAGTGGGCGGTCCCCCCAACAATTTTGACACCCAGCCAAGATAAAGCCCGACACATTCTCAGGCTGGTGAGATCCATTCTTATTGGGCTGCCCCCAGCCTAAAAATAGCAGCCTGCAGCCGCCCAAAATTATCGCATCCATTCAATGCGACAGTCCTGGAACTTTACCCGACTCCTCTGATTTCCCTGGTGCGGTGGAACTTGAGGTAATAAGGGGTTAATAACAGCCCACAGCTGTCACTAAGCCCTAGATTAATAATGGGCAGGGTCTATAAAATTTTAAAAATCAGATAATCTGGACCTCCCACTCACGGTTACCTGCGAGTCTGCTCATCACTAGTGGTGACGTGTTTCTATTAGGCGAGGGGTCAGACAAGTGTATAGCATTCAATGTAAGAGAATCAGATGTGATATACTAATGACACTCAGCTCAAACTCTGCTGCGAGCATGAGGAATGTCAGTCACTGTGATCTGATTCTCTCACATATGAAAATCGGAGCACAGGTAAGGAGAACAAGGAGAGATTTATTTCTCCATCTATCCATTGTCTGTTTCTGCATATAGCGGACTGCACTCAGATGACATCACACAGTCCAATATTTCACACACCCCCATAGACTTGTGCGATTTTTTTCTCCCATTGAACTCGTCCGATTTAGATGCTCACGTGAGCGAGGCCTAATATTTTTGCTCTGATTGTTCCACTCCTGACACGCTTATAAATATTAAGGTAAACAACTTCCAAAATACTCAACATGTGCAAATGGTCTAAGAGGGAAAAACTTTTTCAACATCATTTATAACAATTTCTAATCAGGATAGGAGCTGTACACTAGGCTGAAATGCCATGAATTGATGTAAATGATGCTGATAGTGGCAGTCACGTTTACTGATGATGCTGTTGATAGTAATGATTCTTCCAGCAGTATTATTGACAGACGACTATAAGTTACTTATCACTGTTGCTAAATCAAGAGTGTTGTGGCAGTCATTTTCAGGGCTTTTCACAGTACGGGTGGACCTGTTTTGCACCTCCCTATTGCAGTTTTGTTATCCGCAGCTTCTGGTTTTCACAAGAAGTGTAAGGCTGTGTCCACGTAGCGTTTTTTTTTTCCTATGGTCAGTGGCTGTGTCAGGGCATGGGTACAAACCCATACCCACAATGTGAACTCAACCTTTGTTTTTGCTCAATTAGTGTATTTGAGTGTATTTTCCAGTGGTCAAAAATGTTCACTATACCAGCAGAAGACGCTTTGGAAACCTGAAGCATCTTTTTTTACCATTTTTTCTTGGTCGTTTCTTAAGTATTTTTTTTGGGGGGGGGTTTCCACTATTGTTTTTCTTCTCTCAGTGATATTTAGGGACTTTTTTCTGGCATTTTCAGTATGTTTTTTTAAATAAATTAACCAAAATTTAAAAATAAAAAAAAAAAAAAAAAAAAAAAAAAAATGTAGGTGTCTTCCGGGTGTTTTTTTTTTTTAGACTTCCTATTGACTATTATAAAGTCTTACAAACTATTTCAATTCCCCCAAGAAGGCTGGTCACCCTCGAAAGACAAATTCAAGACAGGAAGGGATAATGCGGAGACTCTACATGGGTTATCATTTCAACCCTGCAGCTCTACATATAGCATAGGTATCACAAGTATGTTCATGTCATGAGATTGTGATAGTCATAAATCCATACTTTATATTTTTTAGATTTGATGAGTTATATTTTTTGTGCTGAGAGTAAAAAAAAAATACAAAAGAGAATTCCCCAAAATCCAGACATTTGACTGTGACTGTCTACCTCACAAAGTGTGTGTATGTCAAAAAACAATTTTTTGGTTTGCACATAGGTTTACAAGTCAAATTTTACATCTGTTCATGGAACTCCAACTCAATGGAGTATTACAAGTGTTAACTTTTTGGACATGTACCTAAGGTAGCTTACATTTCCTATTGTATTATTATTAGGACGGGGTTGAGGGTTTTGTTTTGTTTGTTTTGTCAAATATATGGCACATTACTCGTTTCAGTCACAGCAGGATGATGTTACCACTAACAGCGACACTGTCACTATGAGTTAGTGTTCTGCACAGAATAGCCTACCTTATCAAATGCAGACACACATAGGGGCACTTTGCACGCTGCGACATCGCAAGCCGATGCTGCGATGCTGAGCGCGATAGTCCCCGCCCCCGTCGCAGCTGCGATATCATAGTGATAGCTGCCGTAGCAAATATTATCGCTACGGCAGCTTCACATGCACTCACCTGCCGTGCGACGTTGCTGTGGCCGGCGAACCGCCTCCTTATTAAGGGGGCGGGTCGTGCGGCGTCACTGCGACGTCACACGGCAGGCGGCCAATAGGAGCGGAGAGGCGGAGATGAGCGGGATGTAAACATCCCGCCCACCTCCTTCCTTACGCATAGCCGAAGGGAGCCGCGGTGACGCCGGTAGGAGATGTTCCTCGCTCCTGCGACTTCACACACAGCGATGTGGGCTGCCGCAGGAGCGAGGAACAACATCGGACCGTCGCGTCAGCGTAATTATGGAATTCACCGATGCTACACCGATGATACGATTACAACGATTTTGCGCTCGTTAATCGTATCATCTAGGATTTACACACTACGATGTCGAGAGCGACGCAGGAAGTGCGTCACTTTCGACATGACCCCACTGACATCGCACCTGCGATGTCATAGTGTGCAAAGCCCGCCTTAATCAAAGAACAGAGCACATTCTTTACATGTGGAAGAAAAGCGATTCTGGCAGTTAAATTAGAAAGGGTTCTTTACAGGTAGAGCACTAAGACTGTGGAATGCTTTTCTCACAACAAATGGTATTGTGGGTGATAAATGTGACAGAGAACGTATAACTGGTGGAGAAAGGTTGAACTTAATGGACTGCTGTCTTTTTTCAACCTATATAACCATGTAACCATATGGTAGGCCGATCACAACTTTGAGTTTTTTATATATATATATATATATATATATATATATATATATATATATATATATATATATATATATATATATTATATATATATAGTACAGACCAAAAGTTTGGACACACCTCATTCAAATAGTTTCCTTTACTATCATGACTCTGAAAATTGTAGATTCACATTGCAGGCATCAAAACTATGAATTAACACATGTGGAATGAAATACTTAACAAAAAAGTGTGAAGCAACTGAAAATAATGTCTTATATTCTAGGTTCTTCAAAGTAGCCACCTTTTGCTTTGATTACTGCTTTGCACACTCTTGGCATTCTCTTGATGAGCTTCAAGAGGTAGTCACCGGAAATGGTCTTCCAACAGTTTTGAAGAAGTTTCCAGAGATGCTTAGTACTTGTTGGCCCTTTTGCCTTCACTCCGCGGTCCAGCTCACCCCAAACCATCTCGATTGGGTTCAGGTCTGGTGACTGTGGAGGCCAGGTCATCTGGCTTGGCACCACATCACTCTCCTCCTTAGTCATATAGTCCTTACAAAGCCTGGAGGTGTGTTGGGGGTTATTGTCCTGTTGAAAAATAAATGATGGTCCAACTAAACGCAAACCATATGGAATAGCATGTCGCTGCAAGATGCTGTGGTAGCCATGCTGGTTCAGTATGCTTTAAAATTGAATAATTGCCACCAGCAAAGCACCCCCACACCTCCTCCTCCATGCTTCACGGTGGGAACCAGCCATGTAGAGTCCATCCGTTCACCTTTTCTGCGTCGCACAAAGACACGGTGGTTGGATCCAAAGATCTCAAATTTGGACTCATCACACCAAAGGACAGTTTTCCACTGGTCTAATGTCCATTCCTTGTGTTCTTTAGCCCAAACAAGTCTCTTCTGCTTGTTGCCTGTCCTTAGCAGTGGTTTCCTAGCAGCTAATTTACCATGAAGGCCTGCTGCGGAAAGTCTCCTCTTAACAGTTGTTCTAGAGATGTGTCTGCTGCTAGAACTCTGTGTGGCATTGACCTGGTCTCTAATCTGAGCTGCTGCTAACGTGCGATTTCTGAGGCTGGTGACTTGGAAAAACGTATCCTCTGCAGCAGAGGTGACTCTTGGTCTTCCTTTCCTGGGGCGGTCCTCATGTCAGCCTGTTTCTTTGTAGCGTTTGATGGTTTTTGCCACTGCATTGGGGAAACTTTCAAAGTTTTCCCAATTTTTCGGACTGACTGACCTTCATTTCTTAAAGTAATGATGGCCACTCGTTTTTCTTTACTTAGAATTTGTATTATGGCAAGAAAAAAGCAGCTAACAGTCTATTCAGTAGGACTATCAGCTGTGTATCCACCAGACTTCTGCACAACACAACTGATAGTCCCAACCCCATTTATAAGGCAAGAAATAACACTTAATAAACCTGACAGGGCACACCTGTGAAGTGAAGACCATTTCCGGTGACTACCTCTTGAAGCTCATCAAGAGAATGCCAAGAGCGTGCAGAGCAGTAATCAAAGCAAAAGGTGGCTACTTTGAAGAACCTAGAATATGACATATTTCCAGTTGCTTCACACTTTTTTTGTTACGTATTTCATTCCACATGTGTTAATTCATAGTTTTGATGCCTTCAATGTGAATCTACAATTTTAATTAAGTCATTAAAATAAAGAAAACTCTTTGAATGATAAAGGTGTGTCCAAACTTTTTATCTGTAATATATATATACACACACACATACACGGTATAATATATATATATATATATATATATATATATATATATATATATATAATATGTATATTGTGAGGCAGTGACAGGGGTAATATTTGAAGATCGCTATGTGTCCCCCAGAATGTGTCTGGAAACCCTCTGAGTTTGCTATAGCTATTACTGGGAGTATAGCACAAAGGGTAACAGGGAGACAGATCCCTCCTCCCAGTCCAGGTTTTGTAGCAATCCTCATGTCCGGCATTTTCGTTTAAATCATGCAGAGCACAGCAGGGTGTGTCTCAGTTGAGAGCCAGGCTTGGTGAAGCTAACACATGCTGTGTGAGCTGGGCTGGCTCTGTGTGGAGTGAACACAGGCCAAGAGTGTCAGCCTAGGAGAACCTTATACAGATCCCTGCGGTTATCGGGGTCCTAAGGTAACAAGACTTTTTGATGCAAAGAATTTGTCTATATGCACCGGCTGTGATCCGGAAGAGACTTTGACTGTGGGAAATTGGATCTAGTTATGCTGCAACAATAAATAGACTGTTGGTGTGAACACGCTGCTGCCTCACTGCCTCACGTTTTTGCCCAAGCAACGCTGCTACCTCACAATATATATATATATATATATATATATATATATATATATATATATATATATATTCTTAATAATAATGCCTTTCACACACCATAGGCAGGAATCTTTTTAATAATATCTCGCAGAGCTTATAATAAGTCTTGAAGCTTTATTAATGTCACAGATTTGAACACTTATAGAATCCCACTGGGCTGAGCAGCGAGAGTCATATAGGGACATGATAATCATAAAAGTATCATCTGCTGCAATTGCTGTTTCATCTCTATAGGGTGTCAGATCTCTCTTTGATGACATTTTTTTTACTTTTTACTTTTAAATGAAGTCGTGTTGAAAATTGTCTTCAGCAGCTATGTGCAAAGTCATTTAAGATATAACGCATTGATGCAAGTTTATCATCATACGGTGATAGAATTATTTTTCTGTATCTTAATATTTTTTTTACGCAATGTTAAAAGTTACAGTAGGTACAAGAGATTTAATGCTTTAGTTGGAGACACAGATCCCTAAGCAAATATTTTTTTGAAAAGAGAACCCTAAATTGTTCCAATATGAAAATTAAAGGAGTTAGGGCTGCTTCTCACTTGCGAGTTTCTCGCAGTAGAGCAATGCGAGAAAATCTTGCATTGGAATCGGACACATGTTAGTGAATGATTCAGCTCGCATTTGCGATTTTTTTCTCAGTCCAAATCGGACTGAGAAACAAATGGTAGCATGCTGCTTTTCTGCGAGTTTCTACTGCGAGTCTCTCCAATGCAAGTCTATGGGAGCGTGTAAAAAAATCGGATGTCACGGGACGGCACTCACACCATCCTAGTGACATCCGATTTTCTAAATACATTTCTCGCATGTTTCCTAAAACACTGGAAACGAGTGATGTCTCACAATGTCTGTCAATCACTATTCTTTGTCAGTCGGTCTCTCCCTCTCGGTCTCTATTCTCTCTGTCGTTCCGTCACTATCTCTGTCCCTCTCTATCTGTCCATGTAGGTCATTTTCCCCTCCTCTCTCATACTCACCGTTCCCCGATCTCCGGCACGGCGCAGCACGGCATTCACACTGCTGCGGCGGCTTTTACTATTTTGAAAAAGCCAGCCGCTCATTAAACAATCTCGTATTCCCTGCTTTCCCCGCCCACAGGCACCTATGATTGGTTGCAGTGAGACACGCCCCCACGCTGAGTGACAGGTGTCTCACTGCACCCAATCACAGCAGCCGGTGGGTGTGTCTATACTGTGCAGTGAAATAAATAATTAAATAATTAAAAAAAACGGCGTGCGGTCCCCCCAATTATAATACCAGCCAGATAAAGCCATACGGCTGAAGGCTGGTATTCTCAGGATGGGGAGCCCCACGTTATGGGGAGCCCCCCAGCCTAACAATCAGTCAGCAGCCGCCCAGAATTGCCACATACATTAGATGCGACAGTTCTGGGACTGTACCCGGCTCTTCCCGATTTGCCCTGGTGCGTTGGCAAATCGGGGTAATAAGGAGTTAATGGAAGCCCATAGCTGCCACTAAATCCTAGATTAATCATGTCAGGCGTCTCCACGAGATACCTTCCATGATTAATCTGTAAGTTACAGTAAATAAACACACACACACCTGAAAAAATCATTTATTAGAAATAAAAAACACTAACAAATTCCCTAGTTCACCAATTTAATAAGCCCCAAAAAGCCCTCCATGTCCGGCGTAATCCAGGATGGTCCAGCGTCGCTTCCAGCTCTGCTGCATGAAGATGACCGGAGCAGCAGAATACACCGCCGCTCCTGTCGCATACACACGCATTACACACGCATTACACACGCTAGTAAAATCATTAAGTTATTCAGAAAAGCATCGCACTTGCGTTGCACTCGGACCTAACGTGAACTAAAATCAGCCGAGTTTTTTTCAGCCCAGTCGGACCGATTTTACTCGCATAGATGTGTTTCCAGCCTTAAACTTATCACATATCCACACAATACATTTTGATTCTAGGAACACCCGTCTAATTCCCTTCACAAAAAGAGGGCTGGCTAATTCTCTCTTCTATTTATTAAACAGGCAAGTGAAAATTTAGGCAATGTGCGCACTGAACATTTTTCGTGGCGTTTTTGGGCTCAAAACTGCATGACTTTGCTTCCCCAGCAAAGTCTATGACTTTTCATTTTTGCTGTCCGCACACAGCTTTTTTTATTTGCTGCGTTTTTGAGCTAAAAAAAAAAAATGGACATGTCAATTCTTTCCTGTGTTCTACTGCGTTTTCACCCATGCAATGCATTAGAAAAACGCAGCAAAACGCAGTGATCAAAAACGCAGCACAAAGCAACCAAAGACGTACCGAAACGCGGTAAAAACGCTTAATGTCACCATTTAAGGAGACGGCGTGGTATCACTCTGAGAAGTTAGGCAGTACAGTCGGAGGACTGGAGGTGGGGGATGAAGGTGACTAGGTGGGAGTGGGTTTGAGTAGTGGGGGGTTCAGGGGGAGTAGGAGAATTTAACAGGATGGTTGCAAATTCATTCATATAGCTAGTTATAAGGGTTTCTGTGAGGTATTAAAGATTCTGAGTCTTACTGTGAATACTGTGAACATTGATTAGATGTTGTAGTACTGAATTGTAAATGGAGCGATATACAATTTTTTTGTCATTTTGCTGATGATTTTGTTGATATTAATATTATTTGTTCTATGTAATGATTTGTTTGCTTTTGAAAATAAATAAAAATTATAATTTAAAAAAAAAAAGAAGAGGATGGCGGGTAGAGTCCCTTTAAGGACTCATGCACACAACTGTGAAAATTGTACAAGTGCTATGTTGTTCTATGGGGTCGGACGTGCACATGTCTGATTTTTTCCCTCGGACTGAGTCTGTCAGAGGGAAAAAAAAAAAAAATCGCAGCACGCACAATTAGGGTCTGAGGATCGGAGTCTATGGTGCCATGAAAAAAATCATCCGGATGTGGTACAATTTTCACGAAGTAACAATATATAGAAGGGGGAAAATGTCTTTATTTTTTTTACTCCACTTCCGAGAAAACTAGGATCCCACTCAGATCAAACGGTCATCAGAGTCTGATCAGAGTGTGATTAGCTGAGCAGAGCGATTTTCTCAGATGAAAGAAGAATGGTCGTATGACCTTTATATGAAGCAAGAATCACCAGCATCAAGGCACTTTTCATGTGAAACGTAAATGGAGATAAAACCTACAGAATACAGCAGACGCGGGGATCACTCACATCTGCATATAATAAATCCGTCTGATTTTCATTCAGAAACATTGGACGAGTGAAATCCATTTGGTATTCCGTACATCACACGAGTGCTTGCGAGTGTGCGATTCTATATTTGCCTAGCATCTGTATGACATGCGTATGCTAACCATTCGCATTTTTTTCTCAGCAGCTATTAATTAACATTAAAGGGGTTGTCCACTACTTCTACATTGATGACCTATCCTTAAGATAGGTCATCAATGTCTGATCAGCCGCGGGCAGACACCCCACACCTCCACCAATCAGCTGGTCTTTGTGCTGGAGGCAGCAGAAGGCATCTGGAAATACTCGCTTTCGGAGCTGCTCCGTCAACAGATAGCGGCTGCCATTCAAATCAATAGGAGGCAGATGTGCAGTACCCGTCCGCGACCAATATCTGAACATGGAGGTGCTCCAGAACTGAGCATTCCTAACAGCCTGCTGCTACCGTTGCCACTGAGAACAGCTGGTCATTGAGGGTGCCGGGTGTCTTACCAAATGGAACAATATTTTTTGCGTTTGGGAACTGGGCCCATAGTATGCTACCTTTACCCATATTACAAGCAAATATCAATACAGTAATATCGAAATAAGTTAGAAATCAATGACCACAACAACATTAAAACAATAATAAATAGTTCAGTTCTGCTGTTCTACTCCGTCATGGCAGAAAACACGACATTCACCAATGAAAGATAAGGTGGTCACTGAGTGTTGTAGTGTCCGTCCGTCAGATTAAAAAGCGCACCACTCATTATTTGTTTCCAGCATTTTTAACAGAATCAACAGAGCCCCCGACACAGATGTGAACACAGCCTAAGTTCATGGTGGTCAAATTGATTACATTTTTTGTATTTGTAAATCTATTTGATATGAACAAGACCGATAACATTTGCAGGCTATATTAGTTTTACTAATTATATTTTTTATATCAAAATATCAATATTAGCAATGTCTGAACTAATTCCAAAATACAATTGTCCACAGGGATTTATAAAACATCTTGTACGGCATTGTGTGTGTTCATTTCTGGCCTTCACAGACAGCTGCGAGGTTACTTTACTGGTTATCGAAGGACACTGGGACATTTTAGTGATAAAGCAGCACTATTCTACATACATAAACTAAAAACTTCTGCTTATGAGACAGATTCTGTTTTTCTTAACCCACTGCAGACCAGGACATTCTTTAATGCTAAACTATATCACTGTTACCAGCAGTAAAATCTCATAGCCGTGCAGTATGTCCATAACCCAGCGCATGCGCCTTGTTGTCACAGCTGATGTAATATGCATGCGCAAGATTACACTGGAGGTACCGCTCATTATGATAATGCATATTCACTGAACTCAGCGCGGACCCAGAAGCAACAGCAGCACCAGAGACAGGAGTGATGGAGACAGGTAAGTATACCAGCTCATGGTGTCCGTGCGCTATTGGGATGTCATACAGATAGCACAGGGACAGCAAACGAAAACACACACACGGACACATGCACACACATAGGTACCTTCATCACGGTCTGTGCAAAATGTTAGTGTTTTGCATGGACGTGTGAAGGAGGCCTTAGAGCAAGGGAGTTTACTGCATACTGTCTTACTATTGACTAAAAAAAATGGCTATTCTCATTTTCTGAAACTGAAATAGTTAAACAGCATCAATATGAGCAAGTTCGCAATTGACTTGCTTACTCAATCTGCAGTCGTTCTCCTATAAGAGCTTTTGTCTCACATTGTTTATAGCTCACTATCAAGGCAACAAATCACTAGAAGCCGAATGAACATGCGTAGTAGCTACATTCAGGGCTCACAATCACAATCACCTTTTTCCAGACATTTATAGAACTGTTCAAAGAGCTGCTCACCTCCCCCTCCATTTCAGCTCTTAGGGTACCGTCACACTTTAGCGATGCTCCAGCGATCCCACCAGATAGCTGACCTGGTCAGGATCGCTGGTGCGTCGCTACATGGTCGCTGGTGAGCTGTCAATCAGGCAGATCTCACCAGCGACCAGCCCCCAGCGATGCGTGGAAGCGATGCTGCGCTTGGTAACTAAGGTAAATATCGGGTAACCAAGCGCTTGGTTACCCGATATTTACCTTGGTTACCAGCGCACACTGCTTAGCGCTGGCTCCCTTCACTCGTAGCCAGAGTACACATCGGGTTAATAAGCAAACTGCTTTGCTTATTTACCCGATGTGTACTCCGGCTACGTGTGCAGGGAGCAGGGAGCCGGCACTGGCAGCCTGAGAGCGGCGTACGCTAGTAACCAAGGTAAATATCGGGTAACCAAGCAAAGCGCTTCGCTTGGTTACCCGATATTTACCTTGGTTACAGCTTACCGCAGGCTGCCAGATGCCGGCTCCTGCTCCCTGCACATTCAGATCGTTGCTCTCTCGCTGTCAAACACAGCGATGTGTGCTTCACAGCGGGAGAGCAACGTCCAAAAAATGAACCAGATCAGTAATGAGCAGCGATTTCACAGCAGGGGCCAGATCGCTGCTCAGTGTCAGACACAGCGAGATCGCTAATGACTTCACTGCTGCGTCACAAAAACCGTGACTCAGTAGCGATCTCGCTATGTGAGAAGTACCCCTTAAGCTGTAGCTTTTATATATATATATATATATATATATATATATTAATAGGGTTGACTTTAAAATTAGCACATTGTTTGTTACAGTAGCACATTCAGTTCAATAGGAGGCAATGCTTCTGAACCAAAACTGTCACTCGAAGAGAACTTCCGTCCCCCAAGCAAGAAGTAAATCTGGGGCCTGTATAGCAGTGCTCTCCTAAAAACACATCCTAAACTAACAGCATACATCACTATATGATTGTTAACAAGTTAATACATTTTAAACTTAATTATTTTTTTTTAAAGAAAAAATTGGGTTCAAGGATAAAAATCATTTTAAGGAAAACTTTTGATAAAACTGATCCACTGTTATGCATGACAGGAGAGGGATTCATTCTTAGGTATACGTAAATCCTCCTTGATTTCATGCTCAGGTTTTGTTCGAAATTTCCCTATAATCAGCAATTGTGATGCAAGTCAAAACAGAAAAAAAAATAATAAAATAAAATATATATATATATATATATATATATATATATATATATATACACACATACATATATATATCTACACATACACCGTGTATGTATATGTATATATATATATACACATACTTCTAAATGTTTCAGTTTAATGAATACAAGTCATTTCACAAGTCATCACAGAAAACAAAGGTGGTAAAAAACAGCAGTAAATCACTAAGGGCTCTGTTCTGCTGTGAATAGTACTGACAGAGCAAGTTATTCCTTGTAAATAAACATCATTAGCATTAATTACATTAATTATTTCCTTTTCTTGCAGTGTCTGCAAGTATTATCCTTCAAGGACAATGAAAGTATTTCAACCACAGCGATCTGTACTAATGATTCACAAACAGATTTTTTTAAGTTTATAGTACTCACTAAGCACAAGCCAGCTGTACCCCTATATACTGTATAGATACAGTATATAATATATAAAGCTGAGTGTACGTATGTATGTGTGTGTATATGTCTGCTAAAGGAATCCGCACCGTCGCATTTACAATCAGTTTGCAGAGACATCTCATTTAACTCGGGGAACGTTATAGACTATGTTTTGAGGGGAAAATTTAACCCCGCACTTAACAGTTATTCGTCCAAAAAATTGGAGCTGGGAATGGATCTGTTATTATAGACTCCTATTATAGACAGAGAAAGACACACAGAGACACACACACACACACACAAAGAGTCACACATACACACTGAAAGAGACACACACACACACAGAAAGAGACATACACTGAAAGAGACACACACGGAAAGAGCCTCACACATACACACACAGAAAGAAACACAATGACAGAAAGAGACACACAGACCAAAAGAGACACACATAGAAAGAGACACATAGAAAGAAAGAGACAATGACAGAAAGAGACACATAGAAAAAAAGAGACAGACAGAAAGACACATACACAGAAAGAGATGCACACACAGAAAGAGACACACACAGAAAGAGACAAACACATGGAAAGAGACACACATACAGAAACTCTTTTGGATATCCGAGGTAGATGATATTAGCTGTTTTCACAGTTACCCTGGATACTTACCCTGGATATTTATCAAGTGGTCTGTAGCAACCAGTCTATTTTGCTACAGGTCATTAACTGAAGCTCTGATTGGTTGAAATCTGGGACTGGAGCGAGCTGAGCTATTCCCATGCAAATTGATTGCTGTGCAGTCATCACAGGATGGGACTGTTGGGCTTTTTCCAAGTGTCGTCCTATAGGGTGATTACCTGGCTATTTAGCTGGTTGGCAGTGGTCAGATCACTGCTAGTTGAAGCTTTAAGCTTGGTTGTGTCTGTGTACCTTGTTACTGTGCTCAGTCTCTGATCTGTTGTTGCTCGACTTCTGACCTCGCTTCTGACTACCCACTTGCCTAGCTCCTTTACCTTCCCCTACCTTACTGGAATTTTGACCTTGGACTGTGAACTGACTTACCGTATTTTTCGCTTTATAAGACGCACCTGATTATAAGACGCACCCCCAAATTTGGTGAAGGAAAAGAGAATTGTTTTTTTAATGTTAAATGGGGTCCATCTTATAATGCCAGTGTCCGTCTAACAAATCATATACGGTATATGTCTCTTATAGCTCCTCCATCCTATAATTAGCCCCCTTAATTTGGATATGGCCCCCTTATATTGAATATAGCCCCCTTGTGCTGGCACATGTCCCCCTGTGATGCCACATGTCCCCCTGTGCTGGCACAAGTCTCCTATAGCTGGCACACATCCAATACAGGTGGCACAGGTCTCCTATAGCTGGCACACGTCTCCTATTGCTGGCACACATCCAATACAGCTGGCACAGGTCTCCTATTGCTGGCACACCACCCCCTGTGTTTGATATGGCCCCCATGCTGCTGCCCATTGTAAAATAAACACTTTACTTTACCTTCTCCAGCGCTGTAATCCCTTGTGTCTCCCTCCGTGCTGCTCAGCTCCTGCACTTCCTGGTTCTCAGTGCTGGTCATGTGATCGGCACAGCAGAGTGACATGATCTCTGCGTGCCTGATAACAGCGGCAGCAGTGAGATCGGGGAGACACTGGGAGACACGCTGGAGGAGGTAAGTAAAGCTTTTTTATTTTAGGATGGGCAGCAGCATGGGGGCCATATCTAACAAGGGGGGGGCATGTGCGATCAAAGGGGGGGAACAGGCAGATATAATATGCGCCGCTCCCCCAGCCCATCGCCGCGGTGCGGTTTCAGCACCACGGTGATGGACAGCGGCTGTGCATATTATATGAGCAGAAGATCTCCCGCTGCCTCCAGCAGCCTTCACAAGCCTCTACCAGCCTCCACCAGCCCCCAGCACCGCTCCAGAGTCGCCCCCACCTCCCCTGGATCCGTATATTCGGATTATAAGATGCACGCTCTACTTTCCCCCAAAATTTGGGACAACAAAAGTGCGTTTTATAAAGCGAAAAATACGGTATCTTTTGTCACCTTTTTGGTTGTTACGAACCCTCCTAGTATCTGACCCCAGACCTCTTGATTGTCCAGCGTCACGGCTAGCTCATGAGTAGTGACTAGCGTCACAGATGTATAAACCAGATTTCAATATGGTGCCTGCCCTGATGTGCAATGATGCAACTTTTTGAGAGATTCAGCTTTACTGGTATGAGAATGTTAAGCAATTTTGTCAGTTGCATATGTGAAAATGAGAACCTGAGGGTGAAATGTTCAGTGAGTATCTTGACAAACACTGTGTGGCTGTTTCCATCTTTCTTAGGTCAAATTTAGAAGAATACATCATATCAGACTTACAGTAAAAGTTTGCATGTAACTTTGCTTGTCATAAAAAAACATGAGACCAATCAAGTAAAACAACGATCTGTAGAGAACAATGCCACATCATGAGTTGTAGATGTGCCAGGTAGACAGCTTTGTGACATCTGCAGGTGACAACATTTAAGATGCCGACATATCCTGGCATTATATTAGCAGCCACTGTTCTTTAGAATATATCTATGATTGCCTTTCCTTTTTACCCGACAGTCGCTTCAGTAAAGCACACGACACAAGAAAGTACATCTGTTCTACATCTCTAGGGCAGTGAATCACTAAAGCATGAATAACCAGGTATAAACGGTAATGATGTATTTTTGTACAAATGAATCTCAGCGTGACAGCTTCAATCAGCGTCTCTGCAATAAAATTTAAAACCAAATTTCCTAAAGCCATGACAAACTTAATACTCAGAAGAAAGTAAGAACAACTGGTAAGACTAATAGATGATACAAGCCATACATAAAGAAAACCGTTTACCAATATTGACATTGGAGACCTAAATGGGGAGACTATGACCATTTTTAGGAGTTATTGAAACACCTTAATTAAAAGAAAATAAAAATAACATCTGGAGCATTTACAGGTATACTATAGAATAATGCACGATTCCTTATTAATAGTGATGGGTGGACTCGGCGATACCCAAGATCGGCGGGTCCAACTGGGTTAAAAAAAAAAAAAAACACCCTGCCCCCTTATGCATCTCTACAGGCCACAGGGAGAGAGGCTTCCTGGATAGAATATATGCAGCTGAAATTGTTTCTATCCAACCAGGACAGGGAGAGGAAGTTGAGGACCCCCCCTACTCCATTTAAGAAATTGTTCTTGCAGGGTTCGTCACCCGGGCATGTCATCTCTCTTATTTATAAAATGCTAAACCAGAGGGACATGTCGGACAAACCCAAATTTGTCTATAGATGGGGAGAGGAACTGGGAGAGGACATTTCGGAGGACAGATGGAGCAGGGCGTTTCTGTGGACCCACAAACTTTTTCTGGCTTGTGCCGCCCAAGAGAAAAACTCTAAAATTCTCACAAGGTGGTACCAATACCCGACCAAATTGCACGCTATCTTTCCCTCAGTGTCCAACATGTGCTGGTGATGTGGTACAGAAAAAGGGTCTATGTTACATATATGGTGGAGCTGTGATTAATTGCAACCATTCTGGGACTCAGTGTTTTCTCTGTATAAAAAGATGAGTGGAGGTGAGGTGGAGAGATCTCCCCAGGTGGCCCTCCTTTCTATCCTCCCAGGTTCATTCAAGTCACAAAAGAGGGACCTGCTGCGATTTTGTTTAGCGGCAGCCCGTATAATTATTCCCAGATACTGGAAACAGACTAGATGCCCCACGTTAGCTGACTGGGTAGAGGAGATGGCAAACCTCCAGAGAATGGAGGAACTCACAGCTGAACTAAATGGGCTCACGGAAAAATTTATCACAGTGTGGGGACCGTGGATTACGTTCATGGAGTCTCCTGAGTTCACGGTGAGTCTGGCAGGTTATTTGGGATGAAAAATGGTGACAAACCTTGTCTTTCCCTCTCCCCCCCCCTTTTTTTTCCCCACCCCCTCTTGACCCTACTTTCTTCACTCTATTTGATTCCTTCTTTTCTAAGCTTATATCTGTTCTTTTTTTTTCTAGTTTTCTACTTTTTCTTAAATGTTTATTCAATAACTTAAAAGGGGATTGTTTTATGCTGAGAGTGGTCTTGTCAATTATCAGGAAGACATGTTTAGCTGGAACTCTGATTTCTAGTGTATGGTTTGTCATGGAGTGTTAGCATAAGGATAGCTTATAGAGTTCCAATGAAATCTACAATGTGATGTTATTTTTGTCATTCTGAAACTGAGAGATCACTGTTTATGTTTTATAATCTTTATAAATGTTCAAGATGTATGCTTGATTTATAAACTTAATAATAAAACAGATTTGAAATAATAAAAAAAAAAACCACGGTTCGGGCCCGGAATTGATCCTGGATATCTGGCTGGATGATGGTCCCCATATAAGTCTTTGGGGAGTAAAATCCGGTGCCTTAAAGTGATGGTAGAAGGGAGAGGGGGATTGGAGCAGGAACGTTATACTTACCTAGCCTCCCTCGTGGCTCCTTCCAGGGTCGCTCATTATAATTCATATATTGAGACCAAAAGATTGAAATTTTTTAGACATTTTTTTGCACCTCATAAGACAAACGAAATAGCTTAGCAGAAAAGGAGATGTAGCTTAAAATCGCTCATCCCTTACTGTAAATACGTGATTTCTTTTAACTGGTGAGAATGCTGCTCTTCTCATGAATTGGTAATGTCTTCCTTTTGTTCCTGCGCCTCCTCGATCATGAGATCATGCCGCCTCTTCCCTGTATGTAAATCTTCCCTATTTGGCCAGTCAGTGTAGGTCTCAACTCTTCTCTATGAGAGTCGTCTTGAGGACCATGCCAGTTCGCTAAGAAAACTAAATTTACATTCAGGGAAGAGAGGCCATATCTGAGGAGTGGAGGCGCAGGTACAAAAAATAAATAATTTCATATTCAAGAGAACAGCGGCAAAAATACAATGACAAGGTATCTTCATTAAAATGTACCAAATGTACCTAATGCTAAACTGTCTAATTTTAAAACAGAATTAAAAAATCTTCCCATAGTTCACAATTGAAGTGTGAACAGAGCCATATACATTTCCACAATCCGCGGTGAGGTCTATTAAGCATACTAGTTACATGCTATTCCAGGTCTCCTACATTGTAATTAGTAATAGTGTTAAGTGTCTTGTACAAACACAGTTTGTGGTTGAGAAATAACTTTGCGACACACAGTAATTGCAGGTAGGATGTCAAGAAGATTCTGCTAATGAATTTCTTACACATTTGGTCAATTTGCTCATAGTGATGATAGTATCAGCTCATTAATTTCACAGAACGGCGCTGGTCGGCAAAGTCTTGGAAATCTTTATACTGTTTGCTCTTTGAAGTTTTGTTAATTAAATGTTAGTGCGCACTACGCACAGCGATCAGCCAGCTTTCTGTGGCTGGATTCATTGAAGTATTTATGATTTGGGTCACTTATTTCTATTTTTAGCATATCACCCTCAAGACTTTTTTTATCAAGTTAAAACTAAAACTTTTTTTCAAATTTATTTTAAATGCTTTTTATCAACATTTCTAAGGGGAATTACATTAAAGGTAATCTGTCAGGTGATTGTGTAGTACACTACGAATGTTATATTTAAATAGGGCGTAAGGAAGCCTTTCAGGATCAGTAAGTTTTATAGCTCTACCTTATCCTGTTATCTTGCTGTACATGCCATAGAATTCAGTGTTTCCTGCAGTCAAGTGTATGTAAATATAATTTGCATATTCACGGCTCCCTCCCACACACCTAGTGCATTCACTATCACTGCTGAGAGGTAGGAGGGAGTTGGGTGGGGGCAGCAGTGCAAATTCAGTTCAGATTTACTTTAATTGGTGCCAGCACTGAGAGGTGGTAGGGGGGAGCAGTGAATATGCAGTTTGCATTAACATATGCTTGACTATTTACTATGGAGGAAATCAAGGACTGTGGAGGAAAGAAAAGGCGCATAGGGTGTTAACTGATGAAAACAGTGAAAGGATTAATAGGGTGCACTCACCTATAGATGTTGTGAGAAGTCACAACACCTATTGAAGCATAACGCTAGAGGAGACAGCTGCGGACCCGTAAAATGGATGCAGAGACTTCTATAGGAAATCGGGGATCATCGCCGCGCTAGTCACCATTCAATCCAAAGAATTATTATTCCAAGTAATTTATTTGGGAACATTAACAAAGTCTACACATTTCAGGGGTCTCTGCCCCCTTCCTCAGGACAATGTAAAAATAATGACACAGGAGATATTCTTCATATTATTTTTACATTGTCCTGAGGAAGGGGGCAGAGACCCCTGAAACGCGTAGACTTTGTTAATGTTCCCAAATAAATGACTTGGAATAATAATTAATTGGATTGAATGGCGACTAGCGCGGCGATGATTCCCGATTTCCTATAGAAGTCTGTGACTATTTACTATGTCACACTGAGCTTACAACAAGATAACAGGAAAAGAGAGAGCTATAAAAGTTACAGATTCTAAAGGTCTCCTTAATCCCTATTTAAGGATAATATTAGTATTGTACTACAAAATCAGCTAACAGATTCACTTTAAGTGACACATCAACAATCCCTACTGAAGAGATGCCCTGAATTGCTTTGGATCTTGAGCCCTGTAAATACAAATCAATCAATCAAAACAAATCATCATTTTATTTGTACAGTAGTGCTATTTAGACACAACTGGATTATTTTAAATATATTACTTGGTCACTCAGTATTATTTCAACACCATATGGTAGTATTTGGCTTTGTGCTACACAATTACTTTGGCACTGTACAGTATATTATAATCTCAGGGTATGGTATTGATGGCGGCATTGTAAAACATTTTTTATTTGGAAAAAAATATTACATTTGGCACTATTATTTGGGCACCATACAGCATGGCACTTGTATGGCCTGTCTCATATGGTTAATTGACTAGGATGGGGAAAAATAACAGACGTTAATAACGGAAGATATAACAGAAGATGTTGGACAGAGGACCATCTGACAGAAGCTTGGCAAAAAATCTGTAATATGAGCAATTCTAATATTTATGTCTATTGCTAAATCTACTTTCCTTTACTAGTGCAATTATCAGTGCAGAGAGCAGATGCTGGGTTGTCCTTCAGTTGATCTCAAAAGAATAAGGTTAATGGAGGCCAGCGGGAATGTTGAAATTCTTTTCAGCACAGAACCTCTTAAATTTATAGTCCGAGAATACAACACATAGCATTTGTAATCTTCAGACATTTAAAGGCAGAATATAATATCAGCGTATTATTGTATAAAAACATTAGAAATACATCTATATTAAAAGTCCCAAGAACTTAAAAGCAGTTTCCATGAAAACAAAAACATAAAAGCACAAAAAAATACTCCACAGAACTGCATAAAAGATAATTGAAAAAGTCAAGGAATGGATGAAAGATTTGTGAAAATCACTGAACAACAGCTGTGACACAAGGGACCTATAAAAACTCCGAATAAACTGCATGAATATATGGCAAGATGGAAAAAAATGTCCATGCAACTGTAGTCTGAATGTTTTACCTTGACCGGAGTTTATAAAAGACTATAATAGCGGGTTTACACAGCACCATGCATGCTGTTAAAGGGATACTCCAGCGAGAGAAAAATGTATTGGCACAATCCAACCCTTCCTGCTCTATTAACAGCTCCAGATCGTCACTTGTGGGCCGGACAGGGGGTTTAGTATTTAGGTGATATGTATGATAATAATGTTGCATGCACAACTGCGGGAGACCTTTGGCATTTCAGGTCCTTTCACCTAAGATACGCATGAATGCGCAGTTAAGTACATCTGCTACCTCTATCGCCTCAATACCTTATTGGTATTCTTAGATCCCAGGGCTTTAGAGGGCTGATTAATACTCTTTATATACAACTTCTCAAAGAAAAGTTTGATTATTCCCTATGCCAGTGGAAGCAATGTGAAAATGTCCAATTCCTTCCCTGTTGGCAGAGAACTGTCGGGATGTGATCTGTTGGATCTTGTCACCACCCCAGCTATTATTAACGTTGGTTCGTCTTCACAAGACATGCAGGACCCCCTCTGCAGGGTGCCATCATGTCCATTCTCCAAATCCTGACTTTTTGCATTTGATATGGACTTATTTTCCGGTAATCTCATTTTGGACTAATGTCTTTGGGTTACTGTTCTCCCTATTGTCGACTACTATATTATGTGAACCCAAGCTGGCACTGTTACTCAGACATCATACGCAAAGAAAACAACTGCTCTGACAAACCTTCCACAGTTAGCAGATGGAAAAGTCTTGTTAATATTATGAGTTCATAAGAAAAGGTCAAATTTCACAATAGAGAATGCCCTAAATTTCAGAGGTTCTGGGTTCCTTGGGTAGATAACCTTCTAATCCTTGCCAATGGAGTATCACAGTAGTTAATTTTTTGGTGTTGTGTGATTTATTTTTCCCTTCCAGCCTCATCACAGCCTGTTGGGATACCAATACCCCTCTTGGATTTGAATTGTGGCTTGGGTCTCTGTTCACCTATGATCACAGCTAACCTGACATCAGGTGAGGTCACTAAATTTAATGAGGTCAGGTTACCTGCGATCACAGGTGGAGGGCCATGGGAACCTCCAGCTATCACCGCAAATAACCTGAGTGACTTCACCGCTCATCGCAGAGGCACAGTCTCTGCCTGAAAGCTCACAGCGGGCAGTCATGTTCTATGCCTGTTTGCTGTCACTTCAGATGTAGCAGAGCTGAAATTGTCGTGGGACCTCGTGTGGATTACGTCAGACCTGGTTGTTTTGTCGGTTAATAAAGTGTTGAAAGAGGGTGGTTTTTAGGACTTAATGGCAGATGTGGGTTGCCATTAACCCCTTATTACCCCAATTGCCACCGCACCAGGGCAATCAGGAAGAGCTGGGTAAAGTTCCAGGATTGTTGCATCTAATGGATACAACAATTCCGGGTGGCTGCAGGCTGCTATTTTTAGTCTGGTGAGCCCAACACGCATGGGTTTTATCATGGCTGGATTTGAAAATTGGGAGGAGACTGCACACCTTTTTTCAATTATTTATTTAAATAATTAAAATAAAAATATCTGCATGCGGTACCTCTTATTTTGATATACAGCCAAGATAAGCGCAAGCCGTATGCTTTTTCTGCACTGGTTCTTATAATATGGGGGGACCCTATGCCATTTATTTATTTATTTATTTATTTTTACACCATGATAGGGATACACACAGCACCTCTGATTGCAAGCAGACACACTGTCACACAGGCTGGGAGCACATCTGAATGCAACAAATCACAGATGCCAGGACTGCCAGTGGGCAGGGAAAGCAGTGCATATGTATGAAGACTAATAAGCGGCCCAGGAAGTACTATGAACGACCTGGAAGCAGTTACAGGCGCACAAGAGAATTGGTAAGTATAACGCACTTGCTCTTAATTTCCTTATCCCTTCTACCACCATTTTTAAGCTTCGGATTCTGGTCCCCATAGACTTACATGGAGATCGGCATCCGGCAACATAGCCAGGATCTTTTCTGGGTCAGAACTCAGAACCAGGGTTTTTTTATTTTAGACCTGCCGATCCTGGGTATCTGCAAGTCCGCTCATCACTAGTAATAAAGCAATCCATTAAATACTCCATTGGGTGAAAATGTTTTGTAATCCAAATTAGCTCTCCTCCAGGAGGAACAAAGCTGGTTGTCTAGTGCCACCTATGGGAGTAATCACCATATAAGTCAATGTCTGTCCCTTTAAAGATTCTTGACTAAGGATATTTAGCTAAATCTGCATCTCCTCAAGAAGGAAAGTACATCCCATCCAAAACCAGCTGTTTCTAAGTTTTTGGTCCTCATCAGTGCAGAGCAAGATACCACAAAACAGCTGTTGGGTATTGTTTCTTTTGTGTATTTTTTTTAAAGAACTGTAATTTGGCTAAATATCATTAGTCAAACTTCAAGGCTTGTAAGTGGGACATTAACTTAAAGGGTATATACCTATAAAAGTTGGCCCTAGAGAGTCAGCTTTGTTTTTCTGGAAGTAGAGGTAACATGTATACCCTTTTCCTAAAGAGAACTGTGTGGCTTGCAAGTCTTCTTAGGCCATCTGGTGGTTTCCACTAGGAAAAACAATAACTGTAGACCTACTTCTTATAAACACTGTAATCAACCATTAGCTATTACAGTCTTGTATGGTAAACACTTTTTGGTTAAGTCGTTGAAAAAAATATAATAAAATCAGTTTTATAATATAAATATCTATAAAAAGTAAACTTAACAATACATATACCATATTTCAGATGCACAAACAACCTAGACTGTTAGTCTTGTGCAGTCTTTTTATTTTCGACAACACTAGACTATGTGAGATCTCAGTGACTAATTAGCGGAACTAACATACTGCTAACTTGAAATGAGCAGCACTTTCTTTTGTAGCACAAGAGGGAAAGAAACTAGACAGCATGGCATACGGTCACACCTCAAGAGTCACTCTGATTAAAGCTGGCTGGTATACTGTGTTGGTGTAACAGTCGTTTACTCATCGGCGCCATAAAGTCAGTTTTGCCAAAGCACTTATGACTACCCAGGGAAATAACATCACTGCGCTTATAGAACAGATTTGATTTTGGAACACTAAAAAATATTCATCCATGAATGGTACTAGAGAGCAATGCGAGCATATATAATTACATTGCAAGTGTTTACTACATTAAAGGGGTGGTTCACCCCTTTCCATTACTGGCCACATCAATATTATGTTGAGAAACAAGGTTTTTCTCAAATACCTTGTGTTGCCAATAATGCCTGTGAGCAGCACCATTGTGGTCCGCTCAACCCCTTTACGTGACCCCTGGGTTCCGTGACCTCTGATGTCAGGGATGTCACATCAACTGAGGCGGGCCTCAGTCTTCCTGAATGACTGGGCTGTGGGTGGCTTTTCACCGCTCAACATAACCCAGCGTCACAACCCAGAATCTCCCTGCTCCCTCCTCCTTCTCTGCAGAACGCACAAGCAGGGGCGGCACTGGGCTGTGACGAGTGGTGAAACGCCGCCCAGTGACTCAGGAAGCCTGGGGCCGGCCATAGTGATATCAGGTCAACAGGAAGTTGATGTGACATCACCAGACATCAAAGGTCTCGGAGCCCAGGGGTCATGCGATGTGGATGAGCGGACCACAATAGCACCGCTCACAGGCACAATTGGCAACATAAGGTATTTGAGAGAAGCCTTGTTTCTCAACATAATATCGATGTGGCCAGTAATGAAAAGGGGTAAACCACCTCTTTAAGCCTTAGTGTTATTCTATCAATTATTCTACACCAGTCCAAGTGAATGAAAACGACCACACTACACAAATAGCCATGATGTTGATGGCTACTACATTTATACATATATTGAATAGAAGCAGGATCAGTGGTTATCCCTCTTACTTTTCAGCGCTAACCAAAGACTATACCTGTATGGAGGTTTTATGCCTTTCTCGTATTTTTGGAGGTTTCCTCTCAAAGTAATAGGGAACTATGATTGCAGCAGTAAGTGATGACAACGTCTCGTAAGCGCTGACTGGTGACACATGTTTGTGCAATAGAAATAAATAATGGAGACTACTGCATAACCCAACTCCTCGTGCTTCAACTATCCCAGGACCAGATGATATGTTGTACAGATATGGTACAATGTATCCTCTGAGAGTTCTCTACTTCTGTTATTTAAAACTTGAACTTGTCAAACATTTTGCCTCAAATTAAACTTTGTGCTCATGGCCATCAAACTACTCGGTCAAACATCTCAACTTTCTGATGGCTGTATAATCTACTAGCTAAGGATTTTTTTGCCTATTTAAACATCCTGAATGCTATATTTTCAGTTGAATTCTCTGCCAGTACAGTGATGTTGTTGGGGGGAGGGTTACATAAAATGAGACCTCAGTGAGTGCTAATCCAATATTCGAAGGCTACATACAAAAACATGAACAGTTTAATGTACTTAGTAAAGAAGAGTAGTCCGCTTCTCATTGTAATATAGCTGTACTTTTATAATGCAAATTTTGCTTACCTTCCTTCCACCTGCTGCTGTAGGTCTTGCACTTTCTTGCATATATCTGCAGCCGTGGTACATGTCTTGGCAACCTTCATAAATAAAGCTGCAACTTTATCACTCCTCAAGAATCCAGCGGCTCTTCTCTTCAGGAGATGCAGGAGACATGCTTCTACCACACCTGATAAGAAAGCAAATCTGGATTGGTCACATAATTTCCTTCATCAGTGATATTAAACTAAAGGGATAGTCCGGTGAAAACAAGTTATGACCTATTCACAAGATAGTTAAACATTTGTTGATATGTGGGTGTCTGATGTCTGGAACCCACATTGATCAGCAGACTGGGGACCTGTTATCTCTGTTAGAACGTAGCACTAGTGCACAGTGCGCGCATGCTCAACCGCCACTCCATTAATTTCCTATGGGGCTTCTAAGGGCTGCACTCGATTTTTTTCACCATAGAGAATGAATGCAGAAACAGTCGGGCTTCCGAACAATTATTCCATTTTGTAATGGTGATAAAAGTTACCTATTGAGGATAAAAAAAATCTCCATTTTGCCGGTCCTGTGCTGAGGAGATAACTTGTTTTCACTGGACCATCTCTTTAGGTGCATTAAATCATTTATAGACACTGTTTTAAATGTGGACACTTTAAAATTACTCAATTAATCAACATTTTAATTTTCAAAAAGCATTTTATACAATTGGAAGAGATCCAGTGATTATTTACTACCAATCTGGGTCAAGGAATCATCTTCAAAGTTCTTTACCTGTTAGCAGTTAACTTATCAATCAACCCAAATCTAAATATATTCTCCCAGACAGTGACATAAGGTTGTGTTGAAACTCTAGTAACTTTTATTTGTTCTTTTTATTCAATATAAATGTGTAATGTGTAATGGGAAAGTACTTCCGACAATGGAGATTAAAACCTAACCCATCAAAAACGGAGGTTTGTTGCTTTCATTTACACAATGCAAGTGCTAAGACTGAACTTAAAGTACAATTTGAATCTGTTAAACACAATTTCAATCCTAAAGGTGGTGTCACACACAGCGACGACGACAACGACGTCGCTGCTACGTCACCATTTTCTGTGACGTTGCAGCAACGTCCCGTCGCTGTCGCTGTGTGTGACATCCAGCAACGAGCTGGCCCCTGCTGTGAGGTCGTTGCTCGTTGCTGAATGTCCTGCTTCATTTTTTCGTCGTCGCTCTCCCGCTGTGAAGCACACATCGCTGTGTGTGACAGCGAGAGAGCGACGAAATGAAGCGAGCAGGGAGCAGGAGCCGGCGTCTGGCAGCTGCGGAAAGCTGTAACCACTGTAAACATCGGGTAACCAAGGGAAGACCTTTCCCTGGTTACCCGATATTTACCTTCGTTACCAGCCTCCGCCGCTCTTGCTGCTAGTGCCGGCTCCTGCTCTGTGCACATGTAGCTGCAGTACACATCGGGTTAATTAACCCGATGTGTACTGTAGCTAGGAGAGCAAGGAGCCAGCGCTAAGCAGTGTGCGCGGCTCCCTGCTCTCTGCACTGTGACATGTAGCTGCAGTACACATCGGGTTAATTAACCCGATGTGTAATGTAGCTAGGAGAGCAAGGAGCCAGCGCTAAGCAGTGTGCGCGGCTCCCTGCTCTCTGCACATGTAGCGACGTTATGATCGCTACTGCGTCGCTGTGTTTGACAGCTAAGCAGCGATCATAACAGCGACTTACAAGGTCGCTGTTACGTCACAGAAAATGGTGACGTAACAGCGATGTCGTTGTCGCTGTTGCTATGTGTGACACCAGCTTAAGTACTTAGGTGTAACCCTTGATAGAAGTCTGACTTTTAAATCCCATCTGGACAAATTGGCACAGAAACTGAAAGCACGTAATAATATTATTCAGAAACTTTGTGGATCCTCCTGGGGCTCGGCAACATCTGTTTTGAGAACATCTACTCTTGCCCTGGTGTACTCTGCTGCAGAATACTGTGCTCCAGCATTAAATAGCTGTCATGTAAACTTAATTGACACTCAGCTGAACAACTCTTTGCGAATAATATCTGGTGCTATTAGACCTACACCTGTTCACTGGTTACCTGTGCTGAGTCATATCGCGCCCACAAATCTAAGAAGACAAAAGCTCCTACTAAAAGAAGACACTAAAGTAGTGAATAATGAAAAACTTCCAATACACCAAAATATCAGAGATGTTACAATACAACGATTGAAATCAAGACATCCACCCATCCGAACTGCAATCACCTTGCATGAACAAGACTTCAATTTAGAGGAGAAATGGCGAGAACTTTGGGTCAATGTAGTAGACAGTGATCCCCAAATGTCCCCTAATTTACAAAACCCTCCACCAGGCTTCAATCTACCAAGGAAAACATGGGCTACTCTAAATCGTATCAGAACAAACTTTGGCGTCTGTGCAGATTTTATGTATAAGTGGGGAAAATATGACTCTCCGACCTGTGACTGTGGAGCAGATCGTCAAACTATCCAGCACATTGTTGAGGAGCTCCCCCTGAGATCCTACCATGGTGACAAGAAGGATTTCTATATTGTAAATGATAACGCTATTGCATATATAGAAAATCTTGATATTCAAATTTGATTTTTATCCTTTTGATATTTTTAAATCACTGTCTATTGTCTGGTGTTTATTTTTATATGAAGGTAAGATATACGTTCATACGATTAAATAATAAATTCAATATAAAGCAGTCAAAAATTGATATTTCGGCATAGGCCTTCTTGAATGACTGAGGCTAAGGAATGTAACAAAAGATTTTTTTCTTTATAACTACACCACATAAAGACTTCTATGTCATGACTGGAGGTATCCTCCAAAGGATACAATACATCTTATTCTACATATATGCTAGATATTTGTTTTGTCTAATGACATGGACACCTCAAACTGAAAAGTATTGAAGTACAGTGAAAGAAGAATCAAGTACAAGCTTGAAGAGCCGACTTCAAAATTGAGGATCTTAGTTATATGGGAAAATAATCCTATTTTGGACTGTGATAATAGGAGGCTTCAATTATAATCCAGGAATATACTTGGAGAGATCCAATGGATAGACTGCAGATTAGAGGCAGGTTCCTTGGTGATAAGTGTGTGCGGCAAACTGTCAGACCGGTGGTCAGAGGTGAAGGCACTTCACATTATTACTAGGGATGATCAAATACCTCAAATATTCGGTAACGACCATATTCGCCGAATAGGTCGCCACTATTTGACTATTTGCGAATATTCGATGCGCAATGTAAGTCTATGGGAAACCCGAATAGTTGCCAAATAGCAACTATTCGGGTTTATCATAGACTTACATTGCGCATCGAACATTCGCATAGCGGCAACCTATTTGTCGGATATTCGCGAAGCTGAATATTGCCGAATATTTGTGATATTCGATCATCCCTAATTATTACCTATTATCACAGTCCAAAATAGAATTATTTTCCCATATAACTAAGATCCTAAATTTTGAGGTTGGCTCTTCAAGCTTGTAATTGATTCTCCTTTCACTGTATTTCAATAGTTTTCAGCTTGAGGCGTCCATGTCATTAGACAAAACAGATATCTACCATATATGTAGTATAAGATGTATTATATCCTTTGGAGGATACCTCCAGTCATGACATAGAAGTCCTTATGTGGTGTATTTATAAAGAAAAAAATCTTTTGTTACATTCCTTAGTCTCAGTCATTGAAGAAGGCCTATGCCGAAACGTCATTTTTTGACTGCTTTATATTGAATAAAAAGAAAAAATAAAAGTTACTAGAGTTTCAATACAATTTCGAGTGCCAGAGTCTATATGAACTTTTTTTTTCTCCTGAGCACCATATACGGTGAGCTGAACCTTATTATATTGAATGACACAAGGTTGTCTGCTATATACGGTACATGTTTGAAATATAAAATGTAGCTTACGATCATGTTGTCTTGTAAAAACCTTACTAATGAGGCTAGTGAAAAACAGCACCATGTGCTGCATTGATCTCATAGTTAGGAGGTAGAGATGAGCGGATGCGTGGAAGTTAGGTTTCAGCTGTACTTTAGCTAAAAGTTTGGTTCGGGACTGTGACTTGACCCAAACTTGACTCTAGAACCTGAACCCTATATAAGTCATTGGAGACCCATAATTATGTGCTGAAAGGATCTAGGGCCCTGCAAACCAATGTGCATAGGGAATAAAAAATGTAAAAAATTACATGGGCTCCAACCTATTTTTGATAACTAGTACAAGTAAAGCAGACAACTGCTGGCTGCAACCCTCAGCTATCAGCTTTACCTTGGCTGGTTATAAAAAATAGAGGGGATCCTGCAACATTGTTTTATATTATTTCAATAAATAATTAAAAAAATGGTGTGGGCTCCACCCTATTTTCGATAACCAGCCAAGGTAAAGCTGAAAGCTCCAAAACCCTATCAAGCCTGCAATGGGAATAACTCTGTCCAGACTTTGACCAGTGGGGTTAAGGTAAGAGAACCAGCTGAGAGTGGGTATACCACACTGTTTCTGTAACTCCCAATCAATTCTATAGCAGATGATACACTGTAGTTTAGTCAATCTCGGCTATTTCTGTAGATCTACTTACACTGGTCAAATGGTAGCATTACCATCTCAACCATTGAAATTGTCTCTCCAGGAAAGGAAACAAACTCTAGCGCAGCGCCACCTATTGGAAGTAGCGATCCTAAAAGTCAGAAGTGGATTGTTAACAATCCTTTGCATATAATTTAGGATTTTATGCCAGACCAGAATCCCAATTTGCAGACACGGTGTTTCGGGTGCTTGCCCCTCGTCATCTCAACCATGACTGGCGAAAATGAGAATAACCCTTTAAAAGTTAAAAAAATAAATAAAACATGTTGTTTTTCATTTCCAAACAAGGAAGAATTTATTTTGCAAGCAAACTGATGACAAATTAATTTCAATAAGCCATTGCTTGGCTGCCTTTTTACTCAGCAAGTTTAAGATATACAGATGGCATATTTTACTTTCTGGTACACAAATTGTATTTATTTATCTGTATTGATTGTAGCTTGCTGTGGTTGTGATTTAATACTGAACAGGATCGTGATTGCATTAATATTTCAACACTGGACATAAACTACATTACATCTCTGCTAATGCCAAATGCTTTCTCATCTAACTGTGCAGGAGTTAATGCAACCCTCATCATCTTGTTTGTGGTCATTTGAGGGATTGCTTTTATCTTTGGGTCTAACTACAAAACACAAAAAGTAAGAAAAAAACAAACCAAAACAAAAGTCAAGCATAAGAGCTCCAGTAAAACATCTACAAATGAATCTCCAAAATCTACTTACAATATTATTTAATTTTCAATATTTTACTTTTTAAATAAAGAGGAATACAAATGGGTCCAATCATGATTTGGGCTAGAAAACAACATGTAAATACAAAGCACAACATCACGATGTAAACAAAGCCAAGAATAATGTATTGCATTGTTTTCCGTCTTCCAGGATACACATTGTATATTGTAACCATCCAGAGTATACCTATAGATGAGACCATTTGTTATTGCTGCAAATAAGCAACTAAAAATACCTTTTCAGTGACATAAGCTATTAAAGAATAGCGCCTCTAATGGATGAAAAAGCAGCAGCTGTCATTTGTATACTATAGCTAACATCCTCTTGCACTGGCAATAAGCAGTTTTAGCACCAATTGTTGGAGCTGAACCCTCCAGATGCTAATGTCAATAGTGACAGCAACATCTAAATGGTTAACAGAGAGAGTGGGCTCCCACTTTAACCCCTCGGTCACCCTGTGATCATAGCTGCCATGGCAGCTGTCACACAGAAACTTTTACTAACTTTGACGACTGTCTTGACAGCAGCGGGATCTGTTAAGACTCCAGATTGTGACAGTCCACCTAATAACTTCTCTGAGGTAATCAGAGCAGGCTTACTTGGACGTCGACCAACAAATTGGTAGTTCAGAGGCAGGCTAGCAAGAGTTAGGCGGGCTTTGCACACTACGACATCGCAGGTGCGATGTCGGTGGGGTCAAATTGAAAATGACGCACTTCCGGCATCGCATGCGACATCGTAGTGTGTAAAGGCTCGATGATACGATTAACGAGCGCAAAAGCGTCGTAATCGTATCATCGGTGCAGCGTCGGCGTAATCCATAATTACGCTGACGCGACAGTCCGATGTTGTTCCTCACTCCTGCGGCAGCACACATCGCTGTGTGTGAAGCCGCAGGAGCGAGGAACATTTCCTACCGGCGTCACTGCGGCTTCCGTAGGATATGCGGAAGGAAGGAGATGGGCGGGATGTTTACATCCCACTCATCTCCGCCCCTCCGCTCCGATTGGCCGCCTGGCGTGTGACGTCGCTATGACGCCGCACGACCCGCCCCCTTAACAAGGAGGCGGGTCGCCGGCCAGAGCGACGGTCGGAGGACAGGTGAGTCCATGTGAAGCTGCCGTAGCGATAATGTTCGCTACGGCAGCTATCACAAGGAAATCGCTGCTGCGACGGGGGCGGGTACTATCACACTCGGCATCGCAGCATCGGCCTGCGATGTCGCAGCGTGCAAAGTACCCCTTAATCTCTTCTGGTCTGCTTGTGAGTCATCTTTGATCATATTTTGTGGTGGAACCAATTACATATGTTCCCCTCCTATAAATGCTGGCTGGACACTTCTATTAGTGCCAGCTATAGTTTATCTTAGCTGGTCTGGTGAGGTGTGGTGATCTAGACTAACTGGTGGTTGTAGTACTTGTTGTTGTGTGCAGTTGTTTTTTTCAGGCTACCTTCCTGCTCTTGCTTTTCTTCGGAGTCTCTCATTGTTGGTTCCTGTGTGTATGCAGTGTGTCAGGGTTTTGGTTTTCCCTGACTGTCTTTAATCAGTGTTTCCATCTCTCCTGCCCCTTCCTTCCACCAGGGAGGAGGGAATAAGATCAGTTCTGGTCAGGAGCTTAGGCAGGTATCTCCACCATTAGGGGTAACCCTGAGGTTAGGCATAGCCTAGGGACCCTTACTTTAATGAACAGCATAGGAGCGCCTGTCCCTCACTTTCCTACAGACACATCGAAACAGCAACTTGAGGCAAAGCAATTACCGCAGAGTCTACCAGCTATGGTGTTCCGTTAGGGTGTCAACAACAGTGAGTAGAGAAAATTTAAAGGGAACCTGTCATCAGAAATTTACCTGTAAACCTAAAAGTTTCCCCCTCTGCAGCTCCTGGGCTGCATTCTAGCAAGCTTCCTATAGTTTTTGTGGCCCCTTTTATACCAAAATAAATACTTTATAAACTTGTACCTTTTCGTATGCAAATTTTGTAAATCGTCCATGGGGATCCGTTGCTGTTCCTCCAGCAGATTTACGCCGCCCCCGAACGCTGAATTTCAAACCACAGGATGCCGCCCCTGGGCGCCCGTGGTCCCGCGCATGCGCTGTGCGACTGTAGCGGTGCCGAGCACTGTGTGCACGTGTGACCGCTGGTGACTCTTTGCGCGGGCACAAGGTTATGGGCGGCGCTGTGAGTGTCATCAGCAAGTGCCGCCCATAACCTCGTGACCGCACTTTCCCCTTTGCCTCCTGCATTCTGCGCAAGCGTCTCCTCGTAACCTGTGGTGGCCTGATCCGCTCCTCCCATCTATTTCCTGCTGCAGGGCAAGATGGGAAAGGTGACGTCGGATCATTTGGCCAGCGCTTGCGCAGAACGCATGAGGCAAAGGGGAGAGCGCGGCCACGGTATTATGGGCGGGCACTTGCAATGCAATCACAGCGCCGCCCATAATATCGTGCCTGTGACCACGTCACCAGCAGTCCTCGCGTGCACGGGACCTCGGGCGCTGTGGGCGGCATCCTGATCTATGAAATGAAGCAATGGGGGACGGCGTAAACCAGAAGGAGGGACAGTAACTGACACCACACGGCCCGCCCACATGGAAAATTTACAAGAATTGCAGGCAAAAAGGTACAACTTTATAAAGTGTTTTATTTGGTTTAAAAGGGGGCACAAAAAGTACAGGAAGCTTGCTAGAATGCAGCCCAGGAGCTGCAGAGGGGTAATCTTTTAGATTTAAAGCTCAATTTCTGATGACAGGTTCCCTTTAATTTTTATTCTATTCATTCCACTTTGCATTAATTTATTTGGAGCACCTGACAGGTTAACAAACTTCCTGACAGCAGTTTTAAATACTTTAAGGGGTGTTATCTTTAAAAGGATATCACTTTTAGGGATTTCCCAATATATACAGTCATATGAAAAAGTTTGGGCACCCCTATTAATGTTAACCTTTTTTCTTTATAACAATTTGGGTTTTTGCAACAGCTATTTCAGTTTCATATATCTAATAACTGATGGACTCAGTAATATTTCTGAATTGAAATGAGGTTTATTGTACTAACAGAAAATGTGCAATCTGCATTTAAACTAAATTTTACAGGTGCATAAGTATGGGCACCTCAACATAAAAGGGACATTAATATTTTATAGATCCTCCTTTTGCAAAAATAACAGCCTCTAGTCACTTTCTGTAGCTTTTAATGAGTTCCTGGATCCTGGATGAAGGTATATTTGACCAATCCTGTTTACAAAACAATTCCAGTTCAGTTAAGTTTGATGGTTGCCGAGCATGGACAGCATGCTTCAAATCATCCCACAGATGTTCAATGATATTCAGGTCTGGGGACTGGGATGGCCATTCCAGAACATTGCCATTGTTCCTCTGCATGAATGCCTGAGTAGATTTGGAGTGGTGTTTTGGATCATTGTCTTGCTGAAATATCCATCCCCTGCGTAACTTCAACTTCGTCACTGATTCTTGCACATTATGGTCAAGAATCTGCTGATACTGAGTTGAATCCATGCGACCCTCAACTTTAACAAGATTCCCGATGCCGGCATTGGCCACACAGCCCCAAAGCATGATGGAACCTCCACCAAATTTTACTGTGGGTAGCAAGTGCTTTTCTTGGAATGCCGTGTTTTTTGCCTTCATGCATAACGCCTTTTTGTATGACCAAACAACTCAATCTTTGTTTCATCAGTCCACAGGACCTTCTTCCAAAATGTAACTGGCTTGTCTAAATGTGCTTTTGCATACCTCAGGCGACTCTGTTTGTGGCGTGCTTGCAGAAACGGCTTCTTTCGCATCACTCTCCCATACAGCTTCTCCTTGTGCAACGTGCGCTGTATTGTTGACCAATGCACATTGACACCATCTGCAGCAAGATGATGCTGCAGGTCTTTGGAGGTGGTCTGTGGATTGTCCTTGACTGTTCTCACCATTCTTCTTCTCTGCCTTTCTGATATTTTTCTTGGCCTGCCACTTCTTGGCTTAACAAGAACTGTACCTGTGTTCTTCCATTTCCTTAGTATGTTCCTCACAGTGGAAACTGACAGTTTAAATCTCTGAGACAACTGTTTGTATCCTTCCCCTGAACAACTATGTTGATTAATCTTTGTTTTCAGATCATTTGAGAGTTGTTTTGAGGAGCCCATGATGCCACTCTTCATAGGAGATTCAAATAGGAGAACTACTTGCAAGTGGCCACCTTAAATACCTTTTCTCATGATTGGATACACCTGCCTATGAAGTTCAAAGCTCAATGAGGTTACAAAACCAATTTAGTGCTTCAGTAAGTCAGTAAAAAATAGTTAGGAGTGTTCAAAACAAGAAATTGATAAGGGTGCCCATACTTATGCACCTGTTGAATTTAGTTTAAATGCAGATTGCACATTTTCTGTTAGTACAATAAATCTCATTTCAATCCAGAAATATTACTCAGTCCATCAGTTATTAGATATATGAAACTGAAATAGCTGTTGCAAAAACTCAAATTGTTATAAAGAAAAAAGGTTAACATTAATAGGGGTGCCCAAACTTTTTCATATGACTGTAGCCCTCTCAAAATCACTTCAATAATGAATAGGTCCCTAAAAAAAATAAGTTTAAGTTTCCTTGAAAAAAAAAGAAAATTTGCTGCTAAACTTTTCACCCTTCTAATACCTTAACAAAATAAAAAGATGTATGACAAATTATTTGGTTGTAAAGTAGACATAGGGGAAATATTATGTATTATTTTAGTTTAATAAAATTATTTGGTTTCAGGGTATAAGCATTCAAAGTTTGAGTATTGCAATTTCACATTTCAAATATTTTTATAAATAAACGCAAAACACATCAACCTAAATTTACCACTATTATAAAGTACAATGTGGCACTGTCATCTCAGAATCACTGGTACTGGTTGAAGAATTACAGAGTTATTAAAGTTTGGTCACTAATGGCTTAAAAATCTCTATTTGGAGTATACAGTTTCTATGCTAATCTGCAACCCTAGTTAGACACTACAAAAAAAAGAAACTGTGTAGTGAGATAGCAAGTGGTTCCAATGCTGTATATTGACAGTGGTGACACCAAGTTGCCCCACAGTCATGGGGCCAATACCACTGCCTGCTTTGATGGTGTTGTGGATTATGACATCATCAGGGCTGTTATGTACTGCTGACACTGTTATGGGGGTAATGTCCCCAAATTCTCTACTAATTTACCCCATCCTGATAATGATCCTCCTGCCTTGTATATGATCCCCATCCTTGTATATATGTACCCCATCCTGGTATATGCCCTTATCCTGCTATATACTGGCATCCTGTTATATACCCCCATCCTGCTATATACTGCCATCCTGATATATACCCACATCCTGCTATATACCCCATCCTGCTTTATACTTCCATCCTGGTATATGCCGTCATCCTGCTATATACCCCCATCCTGCTATATACTGCCATCCTGGAATATGCCCTCATCCTGCTATATACTGCCATCCTGGTATATGCCCTCATTCTGCTATATACCCCCATCCTGCTGTATACTGCCATCCTGGAATATGCCCTCATTCTGCTATATACCCCCATCCTGCTATATACTGCCATCCTGGAATATGCCCTCATCCTGCTATTTACCCCATCCATCCTGATATATACCCCCATCAATCCTGCTATATACCCCCATCCATCCTGCTGTATACCCCAATCCATCCTGCTATATACCCCCATCCCGCTATATATCCCCATCCTGCTATATACTGCCATCTTGGAATATGCCCTCATCCTGCTATATACTGCCATCCTGGTATATGCCCTCATTCTGCTATATACCCCCATCCTGCTGTATACTGCCATCCTGGAATATGCCCTCATTCTGCTATATACCCCCATCCTGCTATATACTGCCATCCTGGAATATGCCCTCATCCTGCTATTTAGCCCATCCATCCTGATATATACCCCCATCCATCCTGCTATATACCCCCATCCATCCTGCTGTATACCCCAATCCATCCTGCTATATACCCCCATCCCGCTATATATATCCCCATCCTGCTATATACTGCCATCCTGGTATATGCCCCCATCATGAAAACAAACAGGTTTGCCTGATGGCTGTGAACAAAAAATGTAAGTGTACACATTGAGATTCACTGAAAATAGTCAAATAATTCCCCCAAAAAGCTTAACCAACCAATTCACTGTGCAAATTAGAGTATAACAATATTAAAACATAACCTTCGCTAGGTATCCATTAAATTGAGGGAACAAAATTAAAATGTAATCAAATTATATGTCTATTTAATAGGATTGTTTATAGTAATCTCTTCATATTACTCTCAAATGAGACTCCTATATCTGTCTGATATTAGGCAAAATAAATCTCTCATGAAGCAAATTTCATTTACTTATGAGTTCGCTCATAAATTGTGCAGAATTATAGATGTGCTGGTAATTATTTTAATATTGCACATTGCTCAAATTCAGATTTTTACTTTAATTAAACAGACATTGATGATATATGTGTAATTATTACCTGTAGTATCCAGCAGCAACAGATCAATGTATTTGCACCAAATCAACTAATACTAAATACTTTTATAGCTAAAATGTGAAAAAGAGAAACACTAACTAATGGCTTGAACTAACTATCCAGCATAAAAACATATCCCTACGCGTTTCATCAAATTATCATGGCTGCCTTGACTCATCAGGGGCTAGATAGCAGTATAAGCATATTATTTACTGTGATAGAACAATAGTAGTGTGCACTGTGGCATGGACATATTGGCAAGACTGTTGGCTGCATCTGGCGGCTCAGCTGCCCCCATTATATAGACAGAATCCCACCCTTCAACTCCTATTGAATCAGTATATCAGCCAAAGAGGCTTGTTAATTGGGACCAATGCAGACTCATCACATAGAACCAATAGGAACAGAAAAGTTTTTCAGATCAGTAACCATCAGGTCCTCCTACACATCAGATGGAAACTAAATCCAAACCCAAGAACTTTCAAGGTGCCTTGTAGAGTCTGGAGTCCCTATGGAACTGAATGAACCCTATGGAACTGAATGAATCTGTTCACACTACATATAATTCTGACACACCCGCCCCAGGGCCGGGGGACTTAGAACCGGGCCGGACTAGTCCGGAGACGTCAGCCGTGGCGGGGTCCGGTTCCGTGACCCTGGCGGTGTCTTTTGGAGTAAATAAAGGGGGGGTTTAACCCCTTAGTGATGGAGCTAATTTTCACCTTAATGACCAGACCAAATTTTGCAATTCTGACCAGTGTCACTTCATGAGATTATAACTCTGGAACGCTTCAACGGATCCCGGTGATTCTGGGACTGTTTTTTCGTCACATATTGGACTTCATGTTAGTACCAAATTTAGGACAATATTTTTTGCATTTATTTGTGTGAAAAAATTGAATTTTGTCAAAAATTTAGAAAATTTAGCAATTTTCAACTTTTGAATTTTTATACCGTTAAACCAGAGATTTCTGTGACACAAAATAGTTAATAAATAACATTTCCCACTTGTCTACTTTACATCAGCGCAATTTTGGAAACAAATTTTTTTTTTGTTAGGAAGTTAGAAGAGTTTAAAGTTTATCAGCGATTTCTCATTTTTACATGAAAATTTACAAAACCATTTTTTTAGGACCACATCATATTTGAAGTGACTTCGATAGACCTAGATGACAGAAAATACCCAAAAGTGACACCATTCTAAAAACTGCACCCCCCAAAGTACTCAAAACCACATTCAAGAAGTTTATTAACTCTTCAGGTGCTTCACATGAACAAAAGCAATGTGGAATGAAAAAAAGCAAAACTTAAATTTTACCTAAAAATGTTGCTCTAACCCAAATGTGTTCACTTTTAGAATAACACAACAAAATGGACCCCAAAACTTGTTCCCCACTCTCTTATGAACGCACCGATACCCCACATGTGGTCAGAAACCTCTGTTTGGACTAATGGGAGGGCTCGGAACAGAAGGAGCAATATTTGAATTTTGGAAAGCAAATTTGGCTGAAATAGATTGCTGGTACCATGTTGCATTTACAGGTCCGCTAAGGTACCTAAACAGAAGAAACCCCTCACAAGTTATGCCATTTTGGAAACTAGACCCCTCAAGGCTTCTATCTAGGGGTATAGTGAGCATTTTGGATCCACAGGTACTTCACAGATTTTGTTAACGTTACGTTGTCATATTGAAAATTTTAATAATTTTCTCAAAAATGTTGCTTCAGCATCAATTTTCTCACTTTTTCAAGAGGTAATTCCAAAAATTTGACCTCAAGGTTTGTTACCCACTATTTTATGAGCGCGGTGATACCTCACATGTGGTCTGAAACCTTTGTTTGGACAAATGGGAGGACTTGGAATGGAAGGAACAATATTTGAATTTTGGAAAGGAAATTTGTCTGAAAAAGATTGTGGGCACCATGTCGCATTTGGAGGTCCCCTAAGGTACCTAAACAGCAGAAACCCCGCACAAATGACCCCATTTTGGAAACTAGGCCCCTCAAGGAATTTATCTAGATGTTTGGTGAGTACCCTGAACCCCCAGGTGCTTCACAGAATTTTCTAACGTTGAGCCATGAAAATATAAAAATAAAATTTTACCACAAAATTGTTATTTCAACCAGGTAGCTTTTTTTTCACAAGGGTAACGGGAAAAAAATCACCATGAAATTTATTGTGCAATTTCTCCTGAGTATGTTGATACCTTATGTGTGATGAAAATCAACTGTTTGGGTGCACAGCAAGGCTCGGAAGGGAAGGAGCGCCATTTGACTGCACAATTGGCTGGAAACCTTAGCGGACGCTATGTTGCATTTGGAAAGCCCCTAAGTTACCTAAACAGTGGAGTTCCCCCACAAGTGACCCCATTCTGGAAACAAGACACCTCAAGGCTTTTATCTAGGTGTATAGTGAGCAGTTTGAATCCAAGAGTACTTCACAGAATTTGATAAGTTTAGGTTGCCATATTGAAAATTTTCATTTTTTTCACAAAAATGTTGCTTTAGCATCAAATTTCTTACTTTTTCAAGAGGCAACAACAAACCGTGGACCCAACAGGTTGTTATCCAATGTCTTATGAGCACAGGGATACCCCACATGTGGCCAAAAACCTCTGTTTGGATAAATGGGAGGGCTTGGAATGGAAGGAGCACCATTTGAATTCTGGAAAAGTTGAAAGAAATTGCGGGCACCATGTCACATTTGCAGGGCTCCTTGGGTAACTATACGGCAGAAACCCCCCACAAGTGACCCCATTTTGGAAACTGGATTTTATTCAGGAGTATAGTAAGCATTTTGAATCCACAGGTACTTCACAAAAATGTTGCTGTAGCAACAAATTTCTCAATTTTAGGCTATGTGGCCATGATCCAGTGACACGGCATCTAGTACACAGTGTCAGCCTTCCTGCAGAGATGTGAGTGTTGTCCACGGGAGAACGCAGAGCTGCCCATGCCCACGATTTGGGTTCAGGCTGCTGTGGAGCTCTATGCTACCTGCAGAGAATACTCTTGTCTCCGCAGCATAAATTGACATGCTGAGGCTCGGGAAGCTGCACCACAGGTCAGTTTATGCTGCGGAGAAGAGAAGCACAGTGGGCACGGGATTTCTAAAAATCCTTCCACTGTGCTTCTACTTCTAGGGAAAAAACTCTGCGCCCAAAACGCTGCAAACCCCGATTGTGGGCGCACAGCCTAAAATGCTACAATGGATGAATGGATAGATGTCAAACAAATATAACGTCCCACCCCCTGCATATTCTAAGCTGGTGCCCTTTAGTGCCTTTCATGTGGCACTAAAGGGTGCCTAGCCTTGTATTTAGCCCCCCCCAAAAATCAATAATTAAAATAAACGACGTGGGGTCCCCCCTATTTTTGATAGCCAGCTAGGGTAAAGCAGACAGCTGTAGCCTGCAAACCACAGCTGACAGCTTCACCTTGGCGGGTGATAAATTTGGAGGGCTCCCCAGGCATTTTTTTAAAAAAAACAAAAAACAAACAAACGTGGGGTCCCCAGCCAAGGTGAAGCGGACAGCTGGAGTCTGGTATTCTCAGGGTGGGAAGAGCCATGGTTATTGGACTCTTCCCAGCCTAAAAATAGCAGGCCGCAGCCGCCCCAGAAGTGGCGCATCCATTAGATACGCCAATCCTGGCGCTTCGCCCCAGCTCATCCCGCACCCTGGTGTGGTGGCAAACGGGGTAATATACGGGGTTGATACCAGCTGTAATGTCACCTGGCATCAAGCCCTGGGGTTAGTGATGTCACGGCATCTAAACAGATACCCGACATCACTAACCCAGTCAGTAATTGGAAAAAATGAAGACAAAAAAAAAAATATTTGAAAAAACACTCCCCGAAACATTCCCTCTTTCACCAATTTATTGAAAATAAACAAATTCCGGTCGCTGTAATCCATTTTGGAGGTCCCACGACGACTCTGGACCTTCTAGAATATGGGGGGCACGTTCAGGGAACGTATCCCCCATTTTCTGGAAGAGCAAGCTCTCCATGAGCAGTGTGGGTGCAGTAATCTGAGAATACTGCACTCACACTGCCCCGGTCCAACCTAGGGCAGAGTGACCTACAGTAACCTCATTCCAGAATATGAGGGGTACGCTCACAGAACGTACCCCCCATTTTCTAGAACAGCATGCTCTCCATGTGAGGAGTGTGGCTGCAGATTACTGCACTCACTCTCCCCCGGTCCACAGTACAGCAGCATGTGCAGCAGCGAGGTCAGCGTCCCTGCTTGCAAGGATCCAGCTGACAGCCGCTGTCTGCACATGCGCCGCCAGCTTTCCAGAAGGAGGCGGAGTGATCGCGGGGACGGAGCAGCAGCCAGGTAACGGGGAAGAGCGGGGGCTGACGGGGGGTGATGGCGGGAGACCTGGCGGGACCTGGGGACAACTTTTCTGTCGCATGTGACGTGTCACATGCAGCAGAAAGAGCAGGATGAATGGGGCCGCGTGCTACTGTGCGCTGCGCGCCGCCATCTTGCATGCTCCGGAGGGGGTAAGGGGGGCGGCTCTGGAGAACCGGAAGGGGCTCCGGGGGACCAGAGAGCTCCGGTGTACCGGAGGAGGGGTCAGGGGGAGGACATTTCCCTGCGATCTGAAATGTTTGATGATTTCAGATCGGAGGGAAATAAATGCAGAGTCGTCGGCGGCGGCAGTTTTCGGTGCGCTTCGGCGCCATTTTGAATGTTCCGGAGGGGGGGTAGGGTTGGGGGGGATTCTCCGGTATCGGGAGCTTTGGGGGCACTAGGGGTTTATATTTCTTTCTCATCTGACATGTTTGATCACGTCAGATGAAAAAGAAATCAGTTTTGCCGGCCATTTCTTTTTTTTTTAATGTGATCGTCGGTATACGGTGTATACTGGCGATCACATTATCGGGGTCCAAAAAAACCCCCCGATTCATAATCTGGGGGGTCTCAGCTACCCCCTGTAGCTCAAACCCCCGAGATTTTCGGTCGCTGGGGAGCGCTACAGGGTTTTTTCGGACCGACGCTTTAAAGCGGCGGAACAGAATAAGTACCCTGTTTTTCCGCCGCTTTAAGTCGTACGGCCGTCGTTATGAGGTTAAATTAAAGAAAAATAAAAATAAAAGAGTTTTTGTCGACTACGCAACTTGCGGTGTGCGGCCAGGTTATTTGGGGCCGCCGCTGCAGGTTTCTGCTGGGGATGATGGAGTGATGCAGCCTGGATGGTTAGAGCCCTCCGCAAGCAGGGACAGGCCCCAGCAGTGGATGATGGGGATTGTAGTGGGAAAACAGTCTATGTGAGTGCACGCCGTTAAGGAAACAGTCCACACCAGGGTTGTAGCTTAACTTGCCTTGTTTACTTTGCTGTGGTGGTATCTGAACCCGCAGGTGCTGGTCCCAGGTGTACCCGCTCCCCTTGTTCTCTGTGCCAGCAGTGACCTGGGATCGCTGTCCTCTGTGCACACTTGTTGATGGGCTCCAGTGGCTTAGAGCTACTTGGGAACCCCTCTGGACTATTTAAGGGGTTCAGTCCCTGATCCCCTTTTTGCTGCTTGTGCTTCAGACTTTTTAGGTTGGCAATGGACCCTGGAGATCTTCTCGCCCGGCAGGGTTAACAGCTGACCATAAAGTGTCCCACTGTCCTAGGGTCTGCACCCCGCCTTGTGCTGAGTCCCATGAGCCTTGGTTCCGAACTTCCACAGGCCCTCCGTGGTGCCTGGAGTCTGCTGCTTCCACAGGTAACCCACGGTGCCTGGAGCCCCGTTCCGTACTTCACAGTCACTCACTCCTTTTACAGCACTCCATTCTCACTGCAGGTCTTTTCAGTACTTTCCACTTTCTACTACATCCAACTACTACTCCTCTCCTCCGACTAACTACTTCCTTCTTCACCTCATTCTCTGACAGACTTTCCTGACAGACTCTCTCCTCAGACTGCACACCACTTCCTCCCGCCTTTTCCAACTGAACACTTGCCCCTCCCCCTCGCTGGGTCTCTCCCTACAGGCTGGGTGGTACGGTCCATTCAGTGCCCATCCCCTTTTTCCTGTTACTAGGCAGTCTCCCAGTCTGGTGTTGGGGTTGTGTGTGTGGCCTGAAGGTGCTGGTGTGTTTACTGGCATGGATATTCGGGATTTGTATTTCCACGGGTTACATTTGTGGCACCTGGTACCTCAGGGGTGCTACATTTCTAATATCATTTATTTTTCACTTCATGTGATTACTATGGGTGAAATAAATCTGTTTATGGAAGGACTATCGTTTGATTTACTGAGCTTGAGTTAAAGGGAACCTGTCACCAGATTTGGGGCCTATAAGCTGCAATCAGCACCAGTGGGCTCTTATATACAGCATTCTAACATGCTGTATATAAGAGCCCAGGTCGCTGTGTAGAATGTAAAAATCACTTTATAATACTTACCTAAACGGTCGGTGCAGTGCAGATGGGTCAGATGGGCGTCTCCCTTCTCCAGATGCGGCGCCTCCTCTTTCAGCCATCTTTATCCTCCTTCTTTTGAAGCCTGGGTGCATGACGCGTCCTATGTCATACACACTCGCTGGTCCTGCACATGCGCACTACAATACTTTGATCTACCCTACTCAGGGCAGATCAAAGTGCGCCTGCACAGGACCTCAATGCCCGCCTGTGTGCATGACGTAGGACGCGTCATGCACCCAAGCTTCAGAAGAAGGAGGACAAAGATGGCCAAAAGAGAAGGCGCCACACCTGGAGAACGGAGACGCCCATCTGACCCATCTGCACCGTACCGACCATTTAGGTAGGTATTATAAAGTGATTTTTACATTCTACACAGCGGCCTGGGCTCTTATATACAGTATGTGAGAATGCTGTATATAGGAGCCCACTGGTGGTGGCCGCAGCTTATAGTCACCATATCTGGTGACAGGTTCCCTTTAAAGGTGTTAATCTTTTTGCCAGTAAGTCGAAGCGAGCAAAGTTTCATAAAAGCCATAATGCTCAGCCAATTATGGCGGAGGAGGATGATCTTCCCCAGTTCCTATTAATGATGCAATTTGCACGATAGCGTGGAGGGAAAAAGTCCATTTACTACAACTCCTTCAATTGGGAATACTGCGAATATTGACCTTTTTGTTAAGTTGGTAACAGAAAAAGTGGGCTGTGACATGCGATAAAACGTCGCCCACAGCCCAGTCACTCAGGGAGACTGGGTCCCGCCTCGGTGATGCCGGGTCAACTTTCAATTCCGGAAGTTGACGTGACATCACTGGACATCAGAGGCCGCTGCAGCCTGGGTGATGTGATGGGGACTGAGTGGACTGCGATAGCGCCGTTCAAAGGCAGAAGGGACAACAGAGTGTATTTAGAAAAAGCCTTCTGTCACAGCTTTACATCATTGTGGTCACTGTGCTTTGCAGTGGACCACCTCTTTAAAGGCCGCTTTACACGCTGCGATATCGTGACCGATATCGCTAGCGTGCACACCTGCCCCCATCGGTTGTGCGACACGGGCAAATAGCTGCCCGTGGCGCACAACATCGCGCGGACCCGTCACACTACTTACCTGCCTAGCGGCGTCGCTGTGACCGGCAAACCGCCTCCTTTCTAAGGGGGCGGTTTTTTCAGCGTCACAGCGACGTCACAGCAATGTCACTGAACCGCCGCCCAATAGAAGCGGAAGGGCGGAGATGAGCGGGACGTAACATCCCGCCCACCTCCTTCCTTCCTCATTGCGGGCGGCCGCAGGTAAGGTGAGGTTCCTCGTTCCTGCGGTGTCACACACAGCGATGTGTGCTGCCGGAGGAGCTATGAACTACATCGTACACCGAGCAGCAGCGATAATCGAGAATAGGGGGGGCATGTCACCGATGAGCGATTTTCAACGTTTTTGCGACGATTTAAAATCGCTCATAGGTGTCACACGCAAAGACATCGCTAAAGCGGCCGGATGTGCATCACAAATTCCGTAACCCCAACGAGATCGCTTGAGTGATGTCGCAGCGTGTAAAGCGGCCTTTAGGGTACCATCATTTTTGTCCAGGCAATTTTCAATAGTTTGTTTTATATAAAAATTTCTGTTGAACCCAAAATTCAAAACCATTGTCTGATTGTCATTAGCTCATATTCAGTGAATTTAAAATCAAAATTACTTTTGTCAGTTTTAAGTTATTTTAGGACCCTTGTGGTTACTTAAACAATGGGATACCAACAATTTTGTCCATGCTTTTAGTAGTTGCGCGGCTCTATTAGCCAAATGGCACAATACTGTTTGGCCCCTTTGACCTAAGAGTAGACCTGTCCTGATACTATGCTGCCCTTACATCGGACAGGATCGTCCAACTCTGGAGACATTTTTTTTTTACCAGATTTGCATGTATTTGAGGCTAAAACTCATTGAATTATATAGATTGCACTATTTTGCTTTTGCAGGCTTTGTGTTTCCCTGTACAATGAACTTTGTTGTCTGTGGTCACACAATATATTAGCTGAAAGGAAACTCAAAACAGATAAAAGGGAATTAAATCAGAATGGACTCACTGATAGATTCACAGTTAACCCATTCTGCAGTCAGCAATATGCAAATTTTAAATGAAACCCAATGACAAAAATTATTTTTAGTGAAAAAATACATCCTTTTAAAAGGGAATCTATCAATAGGATCACCCCTCCTATGCTGTCTATATGGACATGTAGGTCATAGGAAGATGAATAAAATGATATCTTGATATCGGCGATCTGATGTCTTATTCCAGATATACCCATGATTTTCTTATATGTAAATGAGCTGTTCCAGGCTGTGGGGCGGACACTAATCTGTATGAGAATCTGCCTCTCAAAGGTGGAGAACCCACGTTTTTTTTATAAAAGGATTGTTTGAGTTAAACTTAACATTTTTTTACAGTAGAGGAAAATGGTTGATTTCAACCATAATGAATGCTTGTCAGAAAAAATGTAACAACAAACTATCATTACAGCTGAACAATGACACAATGTCATCATCTGAAAGAAGTTCTTGAAGTTTTTTTACCTCATAGTCAATAATGAAAAATCTTTCATCCACAGGAGGAACGTCTTCTGATCATTCATTCACTAGTTTTTCCACCTTCAGTTATCTGATGTGTATGGCCATTGGTGGACTAAAGCGGGCTTTACACACTGCGATCTCGCTAGCGAGATCGCAAACGATCGTACCCGCCCCCGTCGGTTGTGCGACACAGGCAAATTGCTGCCCGTCACGTACAACCTTGCTTACCCCCGTAACACGGACTTACCTGCCCTGCGACGTCGTTGTTGACGGCAAATCACCTCCTTTCTAAGGGGGCGGGTCGTGCGGCGTCACAGCGATGTCACACGGCAGGCGGCCAATAGAAGCAGAGGGGCGGAGATGCGCGGGACGTAAACATCCCGCCCACCTCCTTCCTTCCACTTTGGCGGTGGAGGCAGGTAAGGAGATGTTCCTCGCTCCTGCGGTATCACACACAGGGATGTCTGCTGCCGCAGGAACGAGGAACAACATCGCTAACATGCAGAGAACGATTTTTTGTTTCAGGACGACCTCTCCGCGGCAAACGATTTTGCCCACTTTTGCGATCGTTTAAGATCGCTCGAACGTGTCACACACTGCGATATCATTAATGACGCCAGATGTGCATCACTAACGACGTGACCCCGACGATAATTCATTAACGATATCGCAGCGTGTAAAGCCCGCTTAAGAGTAGCCAGGGCCCGGGCAGTTTAGAAGGCAGGGGCCTTCCAGGCCGATGTGACAGATTGTGTGATAGGACATGTGATTAACGCACAGGTGCACATCTGCAGATGTAAAATGAGAACACATCGGTGTGCTTAGCGTGCAGCCCAAATATTGTTCCCTTATGTAAAGCACTATACGTAACATAGCACTATACATAATTGCACAAGGGTGGGAAATTAATTATCCTGACGACCCACATGAGAGACCATGATTGTTGGGGAAGGCTGAATCAATAGCCTTAAATTAATTCTGTTCAATATTAACATATTAAAGTTATTTAATATTAATTGTACCACTTAACTTTGAGCAGAATTAAGTATGCTGTCAGTCCCCTATATACAGTATGAGCCCCAACATAGTCCCGATACACAGTATGAGCCCCCAAATAACCCATATATACAGAATTAACCTACACACAGCCCTCCTATATACAGTATGAGCCCACACATAGCCTCTATATACAGTATGAGCCCACACACAGCCTCCTACGTACAGTTTAAGCCAAATACAGTATCCTTATGTACAGTATGAGCCCATACACAGCCTCCAATATACAGTATGAGCCCCCACACAGCCCCTATATACAGTATGAGCCCACACACAGCCCTCCTTTATACAGTATGAACTCTCATGTAGCCCCTATGTACAGTATGAGCCCCTACACAGCCCCTGTATACATTATGGGCTCACACACAGCCCTCCTATATACAGTATGAGCACTCACGTAGTCACTATATACAGTATGAGCCCACACATAGCCCCTATATACAGTATGAGCCCCACACAGCCTCCTATATACTGTATGAGCCCAAACACTGTACTCCCTATGTACAGTATGAGCCCACGCACAGCCTCCTATAAAGAGTATGAGCCCCTATATACAGTATGGGCCCCTGTATACAGTATGAGCCCTCACACAGCCCACAATATATAGTACAAGTCCACACATAGCCCCTATACACAGTATAAGCCCACTCATAGCCCCTATATACAGTAGGAGATCCCACAGCCCCTATATACAGTATAAGACCCACATAGCCCCTATATACAATATGAGACCCAACACCACCCCTATATACAGTATGAGTCCACACTCTGTGCCCTATTTATAGTATAAGACCCCACAGCCCCTATATACAGTATGAGACCCACATAGTCCCTATATACAGTATGAGCCCCAACACCACCCCTATATACAGTATGAGTCCACATACAGAACCCCCATATGTATAGTATGAGCCCACACACATACATTGCATATCCCCAGGGGATTTTAATACTTATTTCTTTGCCATGTTTTGATCTTAATCTTTTCAATAAATTGGAATATTTTTTTTTACCTTGCATGCAACATTGCTGGACAATTTATCTGTTTTTCAGCTTCCTATATACAGTATGAACCCCCATATAACCCCTATATACAGTATGAGACCAAACTCACAACATCCTATATATAGTGTGAGCCCACACACAGCCTCCTATATACAGTATGAGCCCCCCAAATAGCCCCCTATATGCAGTGTGAGTCCTCATGTAGCACCCCTACATACAATATGAGCCCACACACAGCACTGTTCATGAGCTCTGTATAATCCTGCCCCACCAGTGATTGTTAGTTTTCTTCCTATGCACAGTGTACAAGGAAAGCTGCCAATCAGTGGTGTGGGCGGGGTTATACAGAAGATCTCAGCAGAGAACTGGTAGATCTGCAGCAATTAAAACACTCATTTTATGAAAGCTGCAGTAAGCAGCCCATTAAGTGACACATTTCTGGAATCAGGGTCTCTGCACCTATATTATGCTGCTGTCAGATGGGGTTATTAAAACTTGGTGAAAGGTTCCTTTAAAAAATATCTAATTTATAAAGGCCCACTATTTCCACATTACATAAGTTTCCTATTATTTTGCTTTTTTGGCACATTGTATCTTTTGTCTGTGTGATGTAATCAGTGGGCTTGGGTTTTGCAGCCGTCACCTGTACTGAACTCCTTCATGAGTAAATATTCACTTATTAACTACCGTAAATCACTGCATGTTTGATTTTGGATCTGCAGAATAACCACATCAATTAAAAATGTTAAGAATATCTTTGAAGTTGAGATTCTCTTTAAAGTCACTCAATTTGGAATGGTGCATCCATGTAGCGTGGATTGAGCATGTCTGCAACTGAACATCAATGGGAAGTGACGGCTGTTCTAGCTGTCAGGAAACCAGGGGCACAGGGTTATTATGTGTCAAGTGTTATTAAGACAAGCTCTACGTTTGGGACATCGATGCTGCTATTATCATGGCAGCTTGAGAGAAGTAATAAGCAACTTCTGCACACGTCCCTTCATCCCGGCCAGGCAATTTCATCTACACTATTCAAGCACTGCGATAAATAATTCAAAAGAGTATTTTTGTTTATAAACAAAGAATATGGTATAAAATAATTAAATGAGTAATACTTTACCAATCCCCTGCTTTTCCTGTGATGATGCTTTCCTGGTCTCTGTAAGGCTGCTTTCACAGATCCGGTTTTTCCTGTGCGGCACAATCCGGCGCTTTGCAGAAGAAGCGCAACCGTTTTTTTTCCACCGGTTGCGTTTTTTTTGCATAGACTTACATTAGTGCCGTATTGTGCCGCATGGGCTTGCGTTCCGTCCGTTTTTTGCCGCATGCGGCAGGTTTAGCCGATGCGGCGGCCGGATGGAACGTTGCCTGGTACGTTTTTTTGTCCGGCAAAAAAAACGCATCGCGGCGCATCCGGCCGATGCGGCGCGATTTGCAATGCATGCCTATGGACGCCGCATGCGGCGTCCTGCGGCAAAAACTACATCCGGCCGCCGCATGTGTTTTTTTCCACCGCGCATGCCCAGTAGCCTGCCGCAAGTGGCAAAAAATGGACGGGCCGCATGTAAAAAACTTATGCAAAGGATGCGGTTTTGTCGCCACATCAGTTGCATAGGTTTTAGAGCTGGATTGGCCGGCTCTGCTAAAACCGGATGTGTGAAAGCAGCCTTATCCAAGGTACATTGATACATTGGCGCGTTGACACGTGACCACTGCAGACAATCAGTGCTAAGTTGTTAAGGCCATTTACATCACCAATATTGCCAGAGATTGACTGAAATGTTGGAGAATCAAGACTGGATATAAGAAAACAAAAAGCGCAAGAATAGGGTCTAATCTGTGAGATACGGTGAACCTGCGATTAGGATTTTGCTCACCTGGGGGGGTTATGTCAGACACAACCACTAGGAAGAATCTTGGAAAGACAGCTGCTGCAGCCCCCAGTATCAAGGATACTTTGTGATCGCAAATAGGGGTGGAGAGGGTTAAATCGCCGCGCTGCTGGGCAATAAAGATGAATGCTGGATCTTCGATATATGTGACTTTATTCAACGCGGTTTGGGGCAACCTCCTTCATCAGGATCACAACATTTCAAATGTGTGATGATCCTGATGAAGGAGGTTGCTCTGAAACGTGTTTAATAAAGTCACGTATCAAAGATCCAGCATTCACCTTTATTGCACAGCAGCGCGGCAATTTAACCCTTTCCAACCATATTTGCGAAGAATCAAGACTGGCAGAATACATTGGAATTAAGGACGAGGGAGCATCAGGGCATTAGTAAGGTGCTGCTTTTCTTCTATATTAAACCAATATAACTTGATTGTAAAAAAATATCATGGGGGGTGGATAACCCCTTCAAGAAAGGCTTTACCAATGTTGTCAAGAGATTTGAGAGAATGGAAGATCCACGTCAATTACCATTACTGGGATTGCTTTGGTTGTGTACAGGTATGCAGATATCATTTTACATAGAATTTTTTCTGTTTAAAAAAAATGTGAAAAAATGTATCATGGGTAGCAGGGGTGGACACTGACAGCTTGGGGCCCCTGTGCAAAAAATTGTTGTATAGTGAACATAGTTTTATAAGACGCACCGGATTGTAAGACGCACCCCAAATTTAAAGATAGAAAAGGCTAAAAAAAATGGGATTCATCTTATACTCCAGCGGTGTCTTACTGTAGGGGAGGCGGCAGCGGTGGTGAAGCGAGGTCAGAGGAAGCAGGGGGTGCTGGAGTAGGGCAATGCTGGCTGCTGTGTGCCCGGCTGTGCTGGCAGCTGTGTGGCCAGGCGGTGCAACTGCTGTCCCAGATGCTGGTGGTGTCTACTTCAAAGAAATGCACCCAGAATAGGGGCAGTTTGAGTTCTTGGCTCAATGACAATTCGAGATCTCATCTGCGCATGTGCCGACTCCTGGCGGCATTATTTGAAGATCACACTTCCGACAGAGCATCTTACTCGCCGCACCGCCCTTCTCCACACAGCTCCACACCACTGACAGAGTATCTTACAAGCCGCATCACCCTGCTCCACACAGCCCCTACTGCAGCCAGCACAGCCCCACCGACAGAGCATCTCACCTGCCGCAGCCAGCACAGCCCAGCACCGCCGACAGAGCATCTCACCTGCCGCAGCCAGCACAGCCCTGCACCACCAACAGAACATGTCACCCGCCGCAGCCAGCACAGCCCGACACCGCTGACAGAGCATCTCACCTGACACTGTCAGCACAGCCCCGTAACGCCCTGCTCCGCACACCCCCAACCGCAGCCTGCAATATACATCACTACACCCCCTATATACACCTGCAATATACATCACTACACCCCCTATATACACCTGCAGTATACATCATTACACCCCCTAGGTGTACTGTAGTGATGTATATGGGGCGTAGTGATGTATATTGCAGGTGTATATAGGGGGTGTAGTGATGTATATTGCAGGTGTATATAGGGGGTGTAGTGATGTATATTGCAGGTGTATACCTATATACACCTGCAATATACATCACTACGCCCCATATACATCACTACAGTACACCTCCAACATTAGTCATCACTCACCTCTCCCTCCTTATTGTCCCCTCCTCAGGCTATTAGTGACCCCTCACCTTTCCGTACAGGTCCCTGCGACTGCTGCTCCTGTAGGGGCCCCGGCAAGTGCTTCTCCTGTAGGGGGCCCCAACTGCTGCTCCTGTAGGGGCCCCACCGCCGATTTTCCTGTAAGGGGCCCCTGCCGCTGCTTCTCCTGTGGGGGACCCCACCGCCGCTTCTCCTGTAGGGGGCCCCACCGCCGCTTCTCCTGTATGGGCCCCTTGCGCTGCTTGTATGGGTCCCGGCAGCGCTGCTTCTTCTCCTGCCGGCACTTTCTCTGTGACACGCCCGCCCTGATGTCGTCAGTACAGTGCATGTGTGTCACAGAGAAAGTGCCGGCAAGGAACAAAGGACAGATTCCTGCGTTCTGCTGCCTGCACTGACTGTGCGGAGCTGCGGAATCGCTCCCTGCCCTGCACGCTGTTTGTGATGAGGGCGATCTGACAACAGGTCAGATTGCCCTCATTATTAACCTGGCAGCAAGGGCCCCCTGAGCCTTCGGGCCCTTGTGCGACTGAACCGGCGATATGTCCGCCATTGATGGATAGGTAATGCTATTTATTTAAAGCATTATTTATTTCTTGTAGGCTCACTGCACTAGTGCTGCCTCTTTGCGCTGTTTGAATGACTGCAACAGTGATGTCCAGAATATAACAAGTGACCTTGGTATGACCGCTGCGTGCAATGATTGGCTGCAGCAGTCATGTATTGCAGCCACTTAGTTATATTGTGCTGCACTATTCCAAAATACAGCATGCATTAGAATCTGGAATTCTGCTCCCTCCAAACCTGTAATCTCTTATGATTAATAGATCTTTCCCTACTGATTTGCATTCTGCATTTTCTGCATAAACTCTAATAGCAGTGGCGTCGCCTGCACGTAAAGGCTTTTGCTTCAGTTTGCCTCCTTGAATGCACTTTTATACAAAGATTTTGTCTCGTTAACACAAGGAAAAGGTCAAAGATATATTAGTTTCTCATTACAGCACAGAATAATATGCATCTGAAATGTCACATGTGACTATTATGGCATTAGGGAACTGCTGGAAAATAACAAACCCACTAAGGCATTTAAATCAAGCAAAGCTACAGTTTCTGAGCCGTAATCACAGCTGTGAGACAATGTAAATGCTCTTCTGTTCCTAAGAGATGATGTTCGAGCTTAGCTGTGCTGTCTGGGCTATTATGGAGGCTGACAGTAATAATTAGCAGGGCATATTAATCATAGTGCTGCTATTAAGATGCATTCCACAGGGAGCACAGGTTACAGTCATTTGTGATTTCTCCCATTGTTTCCCATGCAGCCTGAATTAGGGGCAGTTCTTTACAATTCTTTTTTTTCCGGCTCTTTTGGATGGAATAATCCACTGCTTCTCATCTAAATACTGAATCGTGCAGAAATTAAAATGTCATAAGATAAAATCTTTTCAATGGGAAAATTTACTCCAATTCCAAAATTTTCAAACGAGTTACATATGGTTATTTTAATAGTGGATACAGTTATGACTAGAATAATAATTAATTAATATATATATATATACACACACACGCAACGGGTGAAATAAGTATCGAACAGGGCACCGATTTGTTAAGTAAATATATTTCTAAAGATGTTATTAAAAATTGTCACCAGATGTCAGTATCAACCCATCCAATACACACAGTCAAAGAAATCAAACGGTAGATGTGCATAAATGTAGTGATGTATAATTATGAGAAAGGACACAGGGAAAAAGTATTGAACACGGTTACTGAAATATATTTAATACTTCATACAAAGGCCTTGGTTGAGGATGACAGCTTCCTCCTCTATGGAGAAACTGGTGGCATGCATTGCTCAGGAGTGATTTAGGCCCATTCTGCTACACAAACACTCTTCAAGTCCTAAGGCTACGTGCCCACAGAAGCTCGCATCTGTGGATATATCTGCAGGTATGTTTGCTGGTTTCCAGCAGCAGCTCCCCGAAATCCGCAGCTATACATAGCTGCGGTATTCCAGCAAAATAGCTGCGGAAAACCTGCGGACATTCATGCGACTTACCTGCGGAAGTCCCGGCCTCTATCTCCATGGTGGAGGGCCGGGATTTCTGCAGGTAAATCCGCAGGAATAACTGACACGCAGTTATGTGCGCCTGCGGGACATCATCACATCATATTATATTCCGTAGCATGGACACAGACAATCCCCATGTCACATAGGATAACATGGGGAGTGTCTGTACTTGCTGAAACCTGCGATTTATCTAGCAAATCCAGTTAAATCTGCAGGTTTTCCATGGCAAAATCAGCAGGTGCGAGCTCCCGTGGGAACATAGCCTAAAGGTTCTGTGGGCTCCTTCTATGAACTCTGAGCTTTAGTTCCTGCCATTAAATTTTCTATTGGATTCAGGTCAAGTGATTGGCTTCGCCATTCTAGCAGCTTTATTTTTTTTTCTCTGAAACCAATTAAGAGTTTCCCTGTCTGTGTTGGGGATCATTGTCCCGCTGAAATGACCAACATTTCTTTGCCTGTGTGAGTTGGATTGGATGTTACCGACATCTGATGAGAAATTCCTTTCAATAGCACCTTTAGTTATATATTTCCTTAGAACATGCATGTGAATATTTACCATATATATATATATATATATATATATATATATATATATATATATACACACACACACACACACACACACATACAGTATATATTTTATATATATATATATATATATATATATATATATATACAGTGCCTACAAGTAGTATTCAACCCCCTGCAGATTTAGCAGGTTTGATAAGATGCAAATAAGTTAGAGCCTGCAAACTTCAAACAAGAGCAGGATTTATTAACAGATGCATAAATCTTACAAATCAACAAGTTATGTTGCTCAGGTAAATTTTAATAAATTTTCAACATAAAAGTGTGGGTCAATTATTATTCAACCCCTAGGTTTAATATTTTGTGGAATAACCCTTGTTTGCAATTACAGCTAATAATCGTCTTTTATAAGACCTGATCAGGGCGGCACAGGTCTCTGGAGTTATCTTGGCCCACTCCTCCATGCAGATCTTCTCCAAGTTATCTAGGTTCTTTGGGTGTCTCATGTGGACTTTAATCTTGAGCTCCTTCCACAAGTTTTCAATTGGGTTAAGGTCAGGAGACTGACTAGGCCACTGCAACACCTTGATTTTTTCCCTCTTGAACCAGGCGTTGGTTTTCTTGGCTGTGTGCTTTGGGTCGTTGTCTTGTTGGAAGATGAAATGACGACCCATCTTAAGATCCTTGATGGAGGAGTGGAGGTTCTTGGCTAAAATCTCCAGGTAGGCCGTGCTATCAATCTTCCCATGGATGCGGACCAGATGGCCAGGCCCCTTGGCTGAGAAACAGCCCCACAGCATGATGCTGCCACCACCATGCTTGACTGTAGGGATGGTATTCTTGGGGTCGTATGCAGTGCCATCCAGTCTCCAAACGTCACGTGTGTGGTCAGGGCCGGATTATAGGCAGGGCAGGCGGGGCTGCCGCCCAGGGGCCCCCACCACAAGAGCCTCCAAGGGGGCCCCCACCACCAGCTGTCTTCGGCTTCCTGTGTTGGCGGCCCCCATGATCATAGCTGGCTTTATCTATATGTGAGTAGTGCAGTTGCACAGTGTGCCGTCCGCCAGGCTCCAGAGGGGGGCGGTGCAGGGAGACAGATGTCATTTTGATTTTCAGTTTCCTCTCTGCCGCTGCTATCTGCCCGAGAGGATTGTGGGGGCGGGAAATTAATCGTCTCTGATGTGTCACCGGCCATTCTGCTGCTGTGGATGCAGCTAGAGCCTGCACCGTCCATGAGAGATGCAGGCTGTGATAGAAGGACGCGGGATGTCAGCTGTGAGAGTAAGGTCACTCAGCAGGGCAGGGGGAGGGGGGTGTAGAGGGGGCCACAGTGCTCTCCAAGTAACTCCAAAACAGAGCAATCAGTAAGGGGGCATAACTGTATATAGCTGCACATGAAAGGTGGAGACAGGGACATTTTATTGCAAGTGGTGTATATTTTGTTCCTGGAGTTTGGGGGGGGGGTCATTTTACTGCAAGAGGTGAAGTGTGTATGAACGACCTACATAGGAGCTACATATTGCAGTATAGTCACTGCCACCCATCATTGTTTAAACCTACCTACACCTCCTTAATTACACTATTCCCTTTTCATATAATCAGAATGTAAGCCCCTTCCCTAGATTGTAATCATATAATAATGCTCCCTCCCCCACTAGATTGTAATCATACAATAATGCTCCCTCCCCCACTAGATTGTAATCATACAATAATGCCCCCTCCCCCACTAGATTGTAATCATACAATAATGCCCCCTCCCCCACTAGATTGTAATCATACAATAATGCCCCCTCCCCCACTAGATTGTAATCATACAATAATGCCCCCTCCCCCACTAGATTGTAATCATACAATAATGCCCCCTCCCCCACTAGATTGTAATCATACAATAATGCCCCCTCCCCCACTAGATTGTAATCATACAATAATGCCCCCTCCCCCACTGGAGTATAATCATAGGATAACACTCCCCTCACCTGGAGAGCAATCATAAAATAATGCACCCCCCCCTTCCCCTGGAATATAATAGAGTAAAACACCTCACTAATGGAGTATAATCATAAAATAACGCCCCCTCCCTAGAGTGGAGTATAATCATAGAATAATGCCCCCCATCCCTTTGACTATAATCATTATCCCCTTTTTGAGTATATTCATACACTAACTTATTGTGATATAACCGCCTCCTGGAGTATAATTACATACACCCCTTGCAGTAAAATGATGCCCCCCCGGAGTTTAATGTGTTCTTTCCATGTACATGTGCCAGACGTATTGCTGAGTGCCATTCACTGACAGCTATCAGTTTTGTTATTCATATTGACTTCATAAAATTTTGTCATAGTATTATAGTACTCAAAATTTAACTCCTTCACCCCGATTTTCCGTTTTTTTTTTGTTTTTTTCTCCCCTTCTTCTGAGAGCCGTGACTTTTTTTATTTTTCCATCAATCTTGCCATATAAGGGCTTATTTTTTGTGTGACAAATTGTACTTTTGAGTGAAATCATCAGTTTTACCATATATTGTACTAGGAAACAGGGAAAAAATCCAAGTGCGATAAAATTGCAAAAAAAGTGCAATTGCACGATTGTTTTGGGGTTATTTTATTCACCATGTTCACTATATTGTAAAACTACCATGTCAGTATGATGCCGAGTTCATAGATACCAAACAGGTATACTCTTACTTTTATCTAAGGGGTTAAAAAAATTCAGAAGTTTGTTAAAAAAAAAAATGTGCTTTTGGTGCCATTTTTTGAAACCCGTAGTGTTCTAATTTTTTGGGATGTGAGGCTCAGTGACTCCTAATATTTTTGCGTCTTGAGCTGGTGTTTTCAATTGTACAATTTTTATGAAGTTGCTACTTTTTGATCGCCAGTTATTGGATCTTTTTAAAAATTTTGTGGCGACCCAAAAACATAATTTTGGCATTTGGATTTTTTTCTCGCTACACCATTTACCGATCTGATTAATTGATTTTATATTTTTATTGATCGGGCATTTCTGAACTCTGAGATATCAAATTTGTGTATATTTTTTTAACTGTTTTATTTTCAGTGGGGCGAATGAGGCATGATTTGAACTTTTTATTTATTTTTTTACATTTTGTATTTATTTTACTTGTCCCCTTGAGAGCTATAAGGATCAGCAGTCTGATCGCTTGTGCATCCCTGTTGATCAGAGCTGTACAGCTCTGATTAGCAGAAATACAGCATTCCTGTGTGAGTCGGCGCTCTATCGACTGTGACAGAAAATATGTCATGATAGCAACAGGGGTCATTACATGGCCTGCCGCTACCATAGCAACCATCGACTTCCCGTGATCGTGTCAAGGGGCCACCGATGGCGGCAGGGAACAGCGCGATCCTCGATCTTTCTGTGTGTAAGTGGACAGCTGTGAGTGATCCTGGACTGTGTCTGTATTGTAGTACTGTAAATCTGAATGTGGCAGAACAGGATAAGACACATGTTCATTGGATTTATATCTAAATGCTACAGTTCGCACTCTACTGTTATGGCTAAAAATGTTAACGTTATGGGGCCCCCACCAGATTTTCTGCCCAGGGGCCCCCACCAACCTTAATCCGGCCCTGTGTGTGGTTGGCACCAAAGATCTCGATCTTGGTCTCATCAGACCAGAGAACCTTGAACCAGTCTGTCTCAGAGTCCTCCAAGTGATCATGAGCAAACTGTAGACGAGCCTTGACATGACGCTTTGAAAGTAAAGGTACCTTACGGGCTCGTCTGGAACGGAGACCATTGCAGTGGAGTACGTTACTTATGGTATTGACTGAAACCAATGTCCCCACTGCCATGAGATCTTCCCGGAGCTCCTTCCTTGTTGTCCTTGGGTTAGCCTTGACTCTTCGGACAAGCCTGGCCTCGGCACGGGTGGAAACTTTCAAAGGCTGTCCAGGCCGTGGAAGGCTAACAGTAGTTCCATAAGCCTTCCACTTCCGGATGATGCTCCCAACAGTGGAGACAGGTAGGCCCAACTCCTTGGAAAGGGTTTTGTACCCCTTGCCAGCCTTGTAACCCTCCACGATCTTGTCTCTGATGGCCTTGGAATGCTCCTTTATCTTTCCCATGTTGACCAAGTATGAGTGCTGTTCACAAGTTTGGAGAGGGTCTTAATTAGTCAGAAAAGGCTGGAAAAAGAGATAATTAATCCAAACATGTGAAGCTCATTGTTCTTTGTGCCTGAAATACTTCTTAATACTTTAGGGGAACCAAACAGAATTCTTGTGGTTTGAGGGGTTGAATAATAAATGACCCTCTGAATAAACTTTTCACAATTTAAAAAAAAAAATAAAAAAAGAAATAACATTCTTTTTTTGCTGCAGTGCATTTCACACTTCCAGGCTGATCTACAGTCCAAATGTCACAATGCCAAGTTAATTCCGCATGTGTAAACCTGCTAAATCTGCAGGGGGTTGAATACTACTTGTAGGCACTGTATATATATATATATACATACCTACATACATACATACATACACACACACACACACACACACACATATATATATATATATATATATATATATATACATATATATATATATATATATACACTTACAGTATATATATATATATATATATATATATATATGTATATTTAATCCAAGTCATGCTTACAATATAACATGGATGAAGGATCCTTAGTTAGAGGGGTTGTACTATAATCATAACTTATACGTTCCACAGGATAGCTGATACGTTGTCAGTCAATAGGATTCCCCACCAGTATCCTGTGTCTCCCAGTGGCACAGAGCAGCAGTTACATGTGTGTGATGTCGCGCTACTGAACCATTTATTATCTATAGGACTGAGCACAGGGCTCATCTATTTCCATTGCTTCACAGTTAGTGGTCATATGCTAACACCACTTCATATGGATATGCCATCATTTCCTGATACGTGAAGGTTACTACCTCTGTTTATTCATTCTGGCCTCGTTCCCAATAAAAGTCAGCTGAATGGTGCATCCATAGGAGTTATTAGAAGCCAATGCACAAAGCTGAGATTTTATTGAAATACATTAAATTACTTGGTGAGTATTTACTCTATATTACAGGCTGTACTATAGCCTGGAGCTGCCCTTACAATGGTAGGCTTCAGAGTCAACATTTTCCAGCATTCTTTGTTGGCTTAAATGTTTCTTGAAAAAAAATAATAGATGCTCTGCTAAGAAGTATAAATCACTAACCAGGAGAAGTGCAAATGCGGCTCTGTACCGGTTGTAAGATTTGGTTCAGGACAAATACATTGCTTTACTGTAAAGGTACCGTCACACTAAACAATGTACCAGCGATCCCGACAATGATATAATCTGATAGGGATTGCTGGTAAGTCGCTAGGAGATCGCTGGTGAGATGTCACACAGTAAGACCTTACCAACGACGCACCAACGATCCGGCGATCCATGACAACTTGTACAACAACATCGTTGGTCACTGAGACCCTGTCACATTGAACGATTAGCAACATATAGGCGTGCATCTACGTTGCCTTTTCCGCGACCCCCCCTGCTCCTATTGGTGGTCATAAGTGCGTTGTGACTGGGCGGCCTTGCCTTGCTTCCATCCAAAGGTTCTGGATTGCAGATCGCAGTAGAGTCCTCCGGGCTGTGACTCCATATCGATTCATCTGTTGTTCTTCCACGTTTCTCGACTGGGCATCGTTTAGGGGTCTCAACTGTGTTTCCATTTTTACTCTATTTATAGGACACTTCTCTCAATGTCTGCTATTATATCCCTATTTGACAGTGTAGTCATGCTTCTCTACTCGCAAGCTATTTGTGTGCTTGTAAGCAGTATGTGCTCGTGAACAAAGGACAGAAGTGAGACCTTGTTGCCTAAAGCTGTAGTTTTGACCACCAATCGGAGTTGAAGAGGGCGTTGTAAAGAAAAAGCTAAACCACGCCTACGTCGCTGAATTCTGAGTCATCAACTAAGTTGCTCGTTGTTGATATGGTGTCAGACATGTTGCCCAGCGGGACACCAACAACCAAAAAATGGTCCAGGCCATTCAGCAACAACCAGCAACCTCACAGCAGGGGCCAGGTTGTTGCTGGATGTCACACACAGCAACGTTGCTAGAAAGATCGCTGTTACGTCACAAAAAGTATGACTCAGTAGCGATGTTGCTAGCGATGTTGCTTAGTGAGACGTGGCCTTAAGTAAAGCAATATATTTACAAAGCTACTTTATAAAGTATGGACATCAAAACATGAGCACATGGGTCATCCCAAACAGTCTAAAGTACCATAAAACGAAATAGTTATACAGATATGAGTCATAAATGCATCATAATTGTACTCACTTCTGAGAAAAGGTGGACTAGGGATAAGTTGGCAGACTGTGATTTTATTTGTATAGTGATAAAAAGACAGGAGTACCCTGGGCATCTCAGACAATTCGGCTGCTTTGATCAAATTAATCATCTGTCTTGTCTCATCTTTAGTTTGTCGGCCAGCTATGAAGCCCCCTGATCAGGGGCGACCAGCAAGGGAACTACTTTGTGTAGTCTCGTGGCTAGAAGTTTTGAGAACATTTTGTCATCACAATTTAATAAGGAAACGGTCTACAGTTCCCAGGAGATGTTGAGTTTTTCCTTGTTTTAGGAAGAGTTGTGATTCTAAAATAGGAGGGGCAAGGGATTCCAAGGTTTTCCATTGATTGAAGGTCCTAAGTAGGTATGAGGCCAGGTTGGAAGAAAATCAGCAGCAATATTCATTTGTGAGTCTATCTGAGCCTGGTGCTGAATTACATTTGGTGGTTTTGATAATTGTCTGTATTTCCTGAATAGTGGAGGGAGAATTATGAACTTTAAGGTGATTTGTGGACATCTGTGGGAGGTTTATTTTTTATAGATATGCTTGGATAATGTCCAGAGAAGGTTGAGGGGTGAGAGAGTCATCTTTCAAATTATACAAACTAGAGTAAAAGTTGACTAATGAATCTGCAATTTCAATTGGGTTGCGGTTTTGTATTATTAGGGTCCTCTAAATACTCTTTTCTGGTTTTGATTTCTTGTTTTTTTTACTCTTCTGGCCAAAAGAACACTTGCCCTATTTCCCATTGCATAAAATATGGTTTTCGACTTCCTCAGATTGTTTTCAGATTAGTATCCACAGATTTTCAATGATTTTCAGATCAGGGGATTGTGAGGGCCACTGCAAATCCTTCAGCCTGCGCCTTTTGAGGTAGTCTATTGTGAATTTTGACGTGTGTTTAGGATTAGTATCCATTTGTAGAAGCCATCCTCTTTTCAACTTCAGCTTTTTTATGGATGGTGTTATAGTTACATCAAGAATTTGTTGAAATGTCATTGAATCCATTCTTCACTCTACTCATGAAATTTTCCCTTTGCCATTAGCTACAACACAACCACAAAGCATTATTGATCCATCCCCATGCTTAATGGTTGGCGAGATGTTCTTTTCCTGAAATTCTGTGCCTTTTTACTCCACACATACATTTGATCATTGTGGCCAAAGAGTTCTATTTTAACTTCATCGGTCCACAAGACTTGCTTCCAAAATGCATTAGACTTCATTTGCATACTTCTGACGCTAAATTTTATGGTCAGCAGGCAGGAGAGGTTTCTTATGATGACTTTTTTATGAAGGTCATATTTGTTCAGGTCTCTCTGATCAGTAGAACAATGTACAACAACTCCAGAGTCTGCTAAATCTTCCTAAAGGTCTTTTTCTGTGAATCGATTTGCCTCTCTAGCAATCCTACAAGCAGCTGTCATAGCAATTTTGCTGGGTCTACCAGACCTTATCTTGACCTCCACTGTTCCTATTAACTGCCATTTTTTAACCCTTTTACGACCCGCCGATTTTTCGCTTTCCGTTTTTTTTCGCCATTCTTCTTCTGAGAGACGTAACTTTTTTATTTTTCAGTCAATATGGTCATGTGAGGGCTCATTTTTTGCAGAACGAGCTGTACTTTTAAATGAAACCATACGTTTTACCAAATAGTGTACTGGAAAACGGCAAAAAAATTCCAAATGCAGAAAAATTGCAAAAAAAGTGCGATAGCACTATTGTTTTTGAGATATTTTATTCACTGTGTTCACTATATGGTAAAACTGATGGGTGGGTGTGATGCCTCAAGTCAGTGTGCGTTCGTAGACACCAAACATGTATTGGTTTACTTTTATATAAGGGGTTCAAAAAAATCGGAAGTTTGTCCGAAAAAAGTGGCGCACGTTTTACGCCATATTCCGGGACCCGTAGCATTCTCATTTTTTGGGATCTATGGCTCAGTGACAGCTTATTTTTTGCGTCTCGAACTGACGTTTTTAACGGTACCATTTTTGCGCAGATGCTACGTTTTGATCGCCTGTTATTGCATTTTGCGCAGATCGGGCGTTTCTGAATGCGGCGATACCAAATGTGTGTGTACTTTATTTTTTTTAACCCTTTAATTTTCAATGGGGCGAAAAGGGGGAGATTTGAACTTTTAGGGTTTTTTGGGTTTTTTAAAATGTTTTAAAGCATTTTTTTTTTACTTTTTTTTTTTTTCCATTTTACTAGTCCCCCTAGGGGGATATAGTGATCAGCAATCCGATCGCTCTGCCCTATCTGCTGATCACAGCTACACAGCTGTAAACAGCAGATACGCTCACTTTCTGCTTCACTCGGCTCCAGGCCGAGTTAAACTGAAAGTAATTCATGTGTAGTACAGGAGTCATCAAATTACCCTGTGCTACCATGACAACCACCGGACGTCACATGATCACATCACGTGACTTCCGGTATCGGCCGGTAAGTAAAAGTTTACTGCCGATGCCGTTATAATGGCGCTGTCACATATTGATAAATAACAATATCCTGTCTGAAGTAAAGTTCAGATTTATTTTGGTGGGGAAAAACACTTTTACATGATTTGCATTTTGCAAAGCACATTGAGACGCGTTGGTGAAGCAATATACAATCTTTGTACTTTTCGCGAATTTAAAAGAAATATGTAAATTGATTCTCCCATTATACCCTACAGAGCAGTGACTCAACAAAATGGCAAAACAGGCAAACTGATCTCCTCACCCTGAATCCTGACAAGATCGAAGCACAAAACCTACATCCCGGTAAAAATGAGAGAAATTCTTTCACTTACTAATGATATGTAATAATGTTATTTAATTTTCTGTCAATTTTTGTGTTTTTCTCAGAAGCCAGAAGTGATATTTACAGGGACGGGGGGGAGGAGGGGGGGGGGCAGGGGGAAAGCATTTACATATTGAAACTGTATTTATAATAAAATGTGTATTCGCAGAAAAGTAGAGTAATATAAAGTGTAATATATTGTTCGAAACATAATATTCTAAACCTGAAAAACCACATAAGATATTGGAGGAGGATGTGCGGGAAAATAGATTACCGTACTTACAGAATGTAAAAGAGGAGACGCTGTCTTCAAAACACTAAGTATAATCCTAGAAATAAATGTTCCGTTTTACATTTCTGAATTATTTCGTACATTATACAAAGCTTGAGCTTCTTAGAAAAACAAGTGGTCTAGTAAATGAGACTAAACCGCAGGGCAGCAAGTAGGGCAATCAATTCACATTAAATGTTTAAGTCAGTTCTGAATGTTTTTTGCTTTTTTGTTGGCAGTATAACATTTTTCATAGAAAAAATCTTTTTTTTTTTTTTGATGAATAAAATCACATAAGCAGTTTTAGACAAGATGCTGAAGGGTGTATTTCACGGCCTGTAAATAGATGGCAAGACTGAACAGGTTTCCCGATCTGAACTTACAGCCTCATAGGCACAAAAGATCAGAGGCCTCAGCCTTCCAAGATCGAGGTCTTCAAGATTTTGTTCCCTTATATTGTTGCAAACATGGTGATTTAATGTGGGTTTCTTGTTTTATATATGGAAACAATAGCAAAAATGTAAAATAAAGTGCAATATATTTTCCTATTAAAATGTATTATTATTACTTTATTTATTAATTATTATTTTAACCCTAAAACTTCAATTGTTTAGTGGAACTTACTACATCTACTTTATACATAGTTGCTTTTCCACCCAGGAATAAGTCACTAAATTCATGGACATGTATGGTTTGATTTCTTTGCCTGTGTGAATTTGATGGGTTGTTACTGACATCTAGTGAGATATTTACGTCAAAAGCACTTTTAGTAATAAACTAACTTGGAAAATTAGTTACGGGGTCAATACTTATTTCACCTGCTGTATATATATAGTAAATGTCACAATTTGGACATCGGCAGTCACACAGAGTGCAGACGTTTGTTGAATTTTTCTCTATGTAGATCACAGAAGCACTCTATGGAATATGGACACATCTCTTAATCACTAAATCAGGTTTTTCATTCAGTCCCATTACCAACAGAGTAAAATCTATCCCCTTGTCGGCCTATTTTTAGAATGGATTGTGCTAATAAGCTCACTGATACCAGAACGGTCCTGTTACAGGATGTCACTGGTGTAACCGGTCAGTTTGGAACATATATAAAGAGGCAGAAATATCACAATGACATCAACAGACCAGTTCATTCTCTTCCAGTCTGCTGTTGACGGGGCATCACTGACTTCATCATGTTGATTCTCAGCTGTCTCCATGCAGTCAGGTAGTGGGGAACATGTTGTCGGCAGCGACTCCCCTTCGACAGACCAGAGTGGAAAACAAGGAACGGCTCTTGGGATGTAATGTCCCCGAAGGCAGGAGAATCACCAGCAGGAGCAGCCTATGACCACTCTGAGTCGGAGCATTTCATCACCAGGCAGAACAAATAGGTAGCTAGCAACTACCTGCCGGTAAATTCTTGGCTCAAAAGTAGAAAAAAAATCAAAGTCCTGGATAACCACCTAAAGAAATTATGCTAAGTTTACACCTTGTAGGGTCATCCATTTAACTTATCTAGCATGCGTCATCATAGTTATTGGTTGTAAAAAAGCATACAATTAACTTATACTTCTTTTCTAGATACTGTTGTTTGGATTTTCAATGTTGACTATGCTATTCAACACAAGGGTATCCACTAAAAAAAAAAAAAAAAAGGACAGCTAAAACAGATGCTTAAGTGTCATGTTAACAAAGCCTAAGTTAACATATACCAAGTCATTAGAGGCTTAGCGGAACGGGCTAAATTACCTAGCTTTGTTGTTGTTGAATTAATGGCGCAATGTTCAGGAATGGAGGAGCAGATTGAGTGTTAATTATTCACAAGGATTGGAGAGAAACATGAAGAATGATTTCCATTCTAAAGATCTTTTTCAAAGAACTAACATTCGCGCACTCCATATAGTCATTTTGCTGACAGCTGAAATGATGATTACGTATTGTGCGATATTAGGTCTGGTTCGTGGGAGGCTTCATGTTCATGCATCTCTCACTGTGATAAGAGCCCTCGCTTCAAGATTACTTATAGTAATTGGTACAAGGACACCAATGATTAGTTCCTGAATTTCTTATACAATCTTCTCCAAGTTGCTTTGACCAGCCTTTGGAAAGAAACAGCTTTTTTGGTAATAAACCAGTTTGTATATTCAGAAGATTAAAAAAAATTAACAGGACTAAAATAGTTCATAAATAGATAATACAATTGATTCTCCTTCTCACTATTCCTTCACATTTCCTGTTTCAACACTTACCCAGTCATCTACACTTCCTGTTCGTGTCTCAACACATGGCAGTTTAAGAGGTTGTCCACTACTTTTACACTGATGGCCTATCCTTAGGATAGGTCATGAATGTCTGATTGTCTGGAGCCCATCTGTCAGGGGTGACAGACAGTCCTATGGTGTCCGGATATAGAAGGTCGCAGCATTTAGCTGCACAAACTGCTCCCTGACCTTCTATTACTTCTGCTTCGTGTATATGGTATCTTATGTATCTCCTCTGCTGGGGGGGTTCATCCCTTTCCCTTTAGGACCCTGTGGAGTTCCTCACCCTTTCAGCTGTTTTCATCAGCACTTCCATTTGTGTCCTTAAATTCCCTCATTCCCTTCTGGTCTGTGCTGCTGATAGCTCTAACTACCTACAGATCCTGAGTGCAAGCAGTCAGCTTGTAGTCATTTGGAGTAACTTCATTGAATGTTGCAGTCTCTCTCCCTCAATTTTCTTGGAGAGAAGTTCTTTATTATTTTCTTTTGTATGTTATTCCTGTGTGTCCTTTAGCTCCTAGTGGGGTTGACAAAGAGCTCATCCCATCCGTTCCCGACCTAGGACCCAGATCAGGGTCAGCCTAGGGCCAGATATCCTGCTCGGCGCATAGGTGCTGAACATATCTAGGGCTGTGAGGGAAGCAAGGACCCAGTGGTAGGCTTGGTCAGGAGTTAACATCCCCCTCTTCCTTAGCCACAGGGTCTCCCTTCCCTTTCACTGTTTGCTGGGTAGTTCCTCGTAACTAACGTGACACCGACACCCCGCTAATCAGCTGCCTTCTGTGCCAGCTTCAGCAGGTGACCAGAAATACTCAGTTCTGGAGCTACCCTGTCAACTGATAGCGGACGCCTCCTGGTACTGCACATCCACTTCCATTCAAATCAATAGGATGCATCTCTAGATTACCCGGTCGCAGCCACTATCCAAAGACGCCCAGCTCCGGAACTGAGCATTTCTGTCTGCCTATCGCTGGTGGCTGCACCGAGAAGAGCTGATTGGCGGAAGTAAGGAGTGTCGTACCCTGTCCGATCAGACATTGATGACCTTTCCTAAGGATAAGCCATCAATATAAAAGCAGTGGATAACCTCTTTAATGCACGCTTAGTCAATCACTGACAGCAGCGGTGACCTGCCTCAGATATAATTCACTGAGCAGGCATTACATGACTTTTCCAGTATGTTGAAATTGGACCATTAAGTATGGCCCAAAAAGCTCTAAGCAAAGATGCAAGGAGTGCAGAGGATAGGCAAGGCAGAGTATCACTCCTCCCCCCCCCCTTTTAAAAAAAAATATATTTTCAGCCCCTGGACATCTCTTGAAGGACAAAGTTTACAACACTGTACATGTATTGGTCTATTTGTAATAATCCTAAAGTACGGTCTCTATTATGGCAAAAAAAAAAATTGCAAACTTGTAGGCTTCAGTGATAAGCTCCAAAAGTCTGTCCACAGAACTTGCTAAGGGGAATGTACACTATAGTTCAAAAGTTTGGGGTCACCCAGATAATTTTGTATTTTCCATGAAAAATCATACTTTTATTTACCACGAGTTGCATAATGAATAGAAAATATAGTCCAGACATTGACTAGGTTAGAAATAATGATTTTTACTTGAAATAATAATTTTCTCCTTCAAACTTTGCTTTCGTCACAGAAAGCTCCCTGTGCAGCAATTCCAGCTTGGCTAGAATGCCAAAGGTCTGCAGTTAATTTGATGAGGTAATCTGGAGATATTTCACCCCATGCTTCCAGAAGCCTCTCCCACAAATTGGATTGGCTTGATGGGTACTTTTTGCGTACCATACGGTCAAGCTGTTCCCACAACAGCTCAATAGGGTTGAGATCTGGTGACTGGGCTAGCCACTCCATCACAGATAGAATACCAGCTGCCTGCTTCTTCTCTAAATAGCTCATGCATAATTTGGATGTGTGCTTTGGGTCATTGTCCTGTTGTAGGATGAAATTGGCTCCAATCAAGCGCTGTCCACACGGTATGGCATGGCGTTGCAAAATGGAGTGATAGCCTTCCTTATTCAAAATCCCTTTTACCTTCTACAAATCTCCCACTTTACTAGCAGCAAAGCAACCCCAGACCATCACATAACCTCCACCATGCTTGACAGATGGCGTCAGACACTCTTCCAGCATCTTTTCAGTTGTTCTGCATCTCACAATTGTTCTTCTGTGTGATCCAAACACCTCAAACTTCGATTCGTCTGTTCATAACACTTTTTTCCAATCTCCCCCTGTCCAATTTCTGTGTTCTTTTGCCCATATTAATCTTTTCTTTTTATTAGCCAGTTTAAGATATGGCTTTTTCTTTGCCACTCTGCCCCAAAGGCCAGCATCCCAGAGTTGCCTCTTCACTATAGACATTGACACTGGCGTTTTGCGGGTACTATTTAATGAAGCTGCCAGTTGAGGAACTTGTGAGGCGTCGATTTCTCAAACTAGAGACTCTAATGTACTTGTCTTGTTGCTCTGTTGTGCAGTGGGGCCTCCCACTTCTCTTTCTACTCTAGTTAGAGACTGTCTGTGCTCTCCTCTGAAGGGAGTAGTACACACCGTTGTAGGAAATCTTCAGTTTCTTAGCAATTTCTTGCATGGAATATCCTTCATTTCCAAGAACAAGAATAGACTGTCAAGTTTCACATGAAAGTTCTCTTTTTTCTGCCCATTTTGAGAGTTTAATGGAACCAACAAATGTAATGCTCCAGATTCTCAACTAGCTCAAAGGAAAGTCAAATTTATAGCTTCTCTAATCAGCAAAACTGTTTTCAGCTGTGCTAACATACTTGCACAAGGGTTTAAAAGGGATTTCTAAACATCCATTAGCCTTCTATCACAGTTAGAAAACACATTGTACCATTAGAACACTGGAGTGGTAGTTGTTGGAAATGGGCCTCTATACACCTATGTAGTTTATGCATTCAAAACCAGACGTTTGCAGCTAGAATAGTCATTTACCACATTAACAATGTATAGAGTGCATTTCTGTTTAATTGAATGTTAGCTTCATTGAAAAAAACTGTGCTTTACTTTCAAAAATAAGGAAATATCTAAGTGACCCTAAACTTTTGAATTGTAGTGTAAAGGCACCACCACACAATATACAGTAATATAATGTAAGAAAAACTACTGTAAAGTTTCCAATAGCAAAGAAGAAACCCCAACTGTAGATGACTGATAGAGAACTGCACTTTTACAGTAAAAGATAGGATCGGAGAATCTTTTATATAAAACCTAAAACAGTGTGGTCAGACGTCATTGCAGACAAGAAGAAGGCCGCTGTCTTTGCCATTTAAGGCCTTGTGCGCACTAGGCGTTTTTGCCGCGTTTTTAGCGGCGTTTTTTACCGCGTTTTTATGCTGAAAACGCAGTGACATTGCTTCCCCAGCAATGTCAATGGGTTTTCAGAAGTGCTGTCTGCACACAGCGGTTTTTTTTAGCTGCGTTTTTGTGGTGACCACAAAAACGCAGCATGTCAATTATTTCTGCGTTTTTCACTGCGTTTTTCACCCATTGAGTTCAATGAGATGTTCAAAAACGCAATGAAAAAGGCACATTGCAAATATAGCTGCGTTTCTATGACTAAAAACGCAGCTATAAACGCAAGGGGTGGGTACTACAGTGACGTGTACAGGAAGAGGATTCCTTCTGTTGGTAAACACAGAAGCATGAATCCTCCCGGTACCGTCACCGCTGCGTCCACCTCCCGTCCTGTGCATGTCAGCTCCGTGCGGCGCCATGTCTGGGCGGGAGGTGGAGGCAGCGGCGAAAACCAAAGTGAACAGTAGAAAAAAAAAAAAGTCATATATACTCACCTGTCTGCAGGGTCCCGGTGCCATGCCCGCTCCTCTCCCGGTACCGCCGCTCTGGCTGTGTGCAGTCTCCCCGGGGCAGGACCTTGCTTGCAGGACCTGGCGGTGGATCACCTGATGCAGTCACCTGACGCATCAGGTGATCGTAATTCTCGCGGTGTCGCCCGGCCGGCTATCAGCTGATCCTGCTGTCAGGGGACTTCATCAGCTGATTACCGGCAGCTGCTGCAGCGATCGGACGGGATCAGACTCCTGTCCAATCGATCGCTCCAGGAGCTGCCGGTCATCAGCACAGCACATAAGTGAGTATTATTTTTTTTTTTTTGCGCTGATGCATCAGCTGATTGTATAACCGGCTTTTATACAATCAGCTGATGTGTGATGTGATTCAGGCACTTGATCCTGACACATCATCTGATCGCTTTGCCTTCCAGCAAACCGATCAGATGATATTGGATCCGGATTGGACGTCGCGGGACCCTTGACCCAGGATTACTGCGGAGGGGGGTTTATTTCAATAAAGATGGAGTCACTAATTGTGTTGTGTTTTTATTTCTAATAAAAATATTTTTCTGTGTTGTGTTTTTTTTTTTTTATCATTACTAGAAATTCATGGTGGCCATGTCTAATATTGGCGTGACACCATGAATTTCGGGCTTAGGGCTAGCTGATAATATACAGCTAGCCCTAACTCCATTATTAACTAGTTAGCCACCCGGCTTCAGGGCAGCTGGAAGAGTTGGATACAGCGCCAGAAGATGGCGCTTCTATGAAAGCGCCATTTTCTGGGGTGGCTGCGGGACTGCAATTCGCAGTGGGGGTGCCCAGAAAGCATGGGCACTCTGCACTGCGGATTCCAATCCCCAGCTGCCTAGTTGTACCCGGCTGGACTCAAAAATTGGGCGAAGCTCACGTCATTTTTTTTTTTAATTATTTCATGAAATTCATGAAATAATTAAAAAAAAGGGCTTCTCTATATTTTTGGTTCCCAGCCGGGTACAAATAGGCAGCTGGGGGTTGGGGGCAGCCCGTACCTGCCTGCTGTACCCGGCTAGCATACAAAAATATGGCGAAGCCCATGTCATTTTTTTTTCTTTTTGGGCAAAAAACTGCATACAGTCCTGGATGGAGGATGCTGAGCCTTGTAGTTCTACAGCTGCTATCTGCTCTCCTGCATACACTAGTGAATGGAGGATGCTGAGCCTTGTAGTTCTGCAGCTGCTGTCTGCTCTCCTGCATACACTAGTGAATGGAGGATGCTAAGCCTTGTAGTTCTCCAGCTGCTGTCTGCTCTCATGCATACACTAGTGAATGGAGGATGCTGAGCCTTGTAGTTCTGCAGCTGCTGTCTGCTCTCCTGCATACACTAGTGAATGGAGGATGCTGAGCCTTGTAGTTCTCCAGCTGCTGTCTGCTCTCCTGCATACACTAGTTCTGCAGCTGTCTGTCTGCTCTCCTGCATACAATGAACATTTTGAAGAAGGAAATGACATCAGACCTTTTTTTTTTTCTTTTTTTTCATCAACAATCTTTAATGGCATTGTGCACTGATTAAAAACGCAGTGAGCAAAAACGCAGCAAAAAACGTACCAAATCGCGGCAAAAACGCATGCGTTTTTGTCGCGTTTTTTAGCCGCGGGTGCGTTTTTTAGACAAAAACGCACATAAAAACGCAGCGTGAAAAAAACGCCTAGTGCGCACATACCCTTACACTGATCACTAAGGGTATGCGCACCATTGGGTATTTCCAGTGAAGTTTTCTGAATAAAAAAAACAGGGTATTGCAGTGTACAATACATGTTTTTGACTTATTTCTGATGCGTTATTCACTGCAGTTTTTTTCCCATTCATTTGAATGTTTTTGCAGCGTTTTGAACCCAATGAAATCATTCACATGCTGCAGATTTTAAAAAATGCAGTGATGTTTAAAATCTCCAAAAACTAAATAAACAAAATAAGCAGCCTGCTCATGAGGATTCAGAAATCTGATTAATTTTTCAGGTATTGTAAACTGCAACACTTTTTTACCCTTGAAAAAAAAACACAATGTGTGAACAAGCCCTCTGTGTTTGCATTCATAAATATTTCGGCAGCCCCATAGACAATGAATGGAGTGACGGTCAGCCCTTTGTGTATGCATTCATAAATATTTCGAAAGCCCCATAGACAATGAATGGAGTGACGGTCGGGTAGCCAACTTGCTGCTCCATTTTGGAATGGGGATAAAAATTTCCCCTTTGCAAATAAAATCTGTCAATCAGTGTCGGGTCCAACAGTCAGACATGTTATGACTAGGTGATAAAGAGATTGTCCATTGAAAACAAGTTAAGTTTTATTTTTGATTAAGGGCTCATGCATACACGTATTACGAATTGTTATGCTCTCTATGATACAGCAATAAACCTATAAACTGGTGTAGCCCATAAAGAACCTCCATGTGACTCCACTTTGAAATTTTGACATGTTCAATGCATGTTAGAGGCAAGAGCACGGGATTTATGGGAGAATTCAGAACTTATGGAGGAATGCAGAATTCCTATGTGTCCCTAAAACATAATCATATGAACTTCATGTCCACCAGACAGGTACCAAATTAAGGCAATTGACTTAACCCAGGTTGCCTAAAGGGGTTTTCCATGTATATAATATTAAATTACAGTTGTTGGTTGCTTCCCAGATGGTTGGATGTACACGGTGTAATTATAATTGAGTAATTCATCTCAGTTCTATTCACTTGAATAAGATGTGAGCAGGAGCACCTGACGATAACCACCACACAGTGAATAGACTCTGCTGATCCAGATTCTATTCACCTGTATATATGGGCACCAACAAGCTGTACATAGCTGATCAGTATGGGTGATGGGCATTGGACATCCACCAAACTCATTTTACTAACCTACCCATGGATAGGCTATCAGTGTTGCAAGCTTGGATAATACCTATTGATTTTTAAGCGCAATTACAATCTTTTTAGCTTTACTCTGATATTGCACACATATTTAGTATGTTTCCATCAATGATTAGGCTAGAATTCCATTGCAATCCATTCTGTAAGAGAGATACACCTTACTATACTCCAGAACTTATGGAGCTAAAAGCAGAACCAATCGTACAGTTAAAGGGAACTTGTTATGTCCAAAAAAAACCAACTTATCAACCAATACAGAACAAAGCTGTAGATAAATAGTGCCTGGCTGCCTTACTGAAAACACTGACAGGCTACAGTGAGAAAATTAGCTTATATTCTCCCTGTGGCCGCTTATTGTCGCAGCGGCAGTAAAGAGACTTGTTACAGTCTCACTACAGCTGTCACATTCCTTGTGTCAAGCCATTCATGACCAATAGACAACGCCAGAAGCGTCTTCCCTGGGCCAAGAAGAAAAAGAACTGGACTGTTGTTCAGTGGTCCTAGTTGTTGTTTTCAGATGAAAGTAAATTTTGCATTTCATTTGTAAATGAAGGTCCCAGAGTCTGGAGGGAGAGTGAAGAGGTCACAATCCAAGCTGCTTGAGATGTAGTGTGAAGTTTCCACAATCAGTGATGGTTTGGGGAGCCATGTCATCTGCTGGTGTAGGTCCACTGTGTTTTATCAAGACAAAAGGACCTGGAAATTTTAGAGCACTTCATGCTTCCATCTGCCGAAAAGCTTTTTGGAGATGGAAAGGTCATTTTCCAGCAGAACTTGGCACCTATACACACTGCCAAAAGTACCAATACCTGGTTTAATAACCACAGTATCACTGTGCTTGATTGGCCAGCAAACTCATCTGACCTAAACCCCATAGAGAATCTATGGGGTATTGTCAAGAGGAAAATGAGAGACACCAGACCCAACAATGCAGACGAGCTGAAGGCTGCTATCAAAGTAACCTGGGCTTCCATAACACCTCAGCAGTGCCACAGGCTGATCACCTCCATGCCACGCTGCATTGATGCAGTAATTCATGCAAAAGGAGCCCCGACCAAGTATTGAGGCATTTACTGTACAGACTTTTAAGTAGACCAATATTTCTGAGTTTAAAATATTTTTTTTCAGTTGGTCTTATATAATATTCTAATTTTCTGAGGTAATGACTTTTGGGTTTTCATTGGCTGTAAGCCATAATCATCAACATTAACAGAAATAAACACTTGAAATAGATCACTCTGTGTGTAATGACTATATAATATATGCGTTTCCGTTTTTGTATTGAATTACTGAAATAAATTAACTTTTTGATGATATTCTAATTAAGATGCATTTGTATCAGTTTACTGGGTGTAGTAGTTCTAACACAATTAGAAATTTTAGATTTAGTAATGCAACAAAGCTGACAATGCTAACCTCTCCCACATCAGGCTCTCTATGTACAATGTTTATAGGCAGTGAGCTTCTTATCAAAGAAGGATGAGGAGTTGGAAAACTTGGCACAAGGCAGCTAGTCACAGCAATGATAATCAAAAGGTGATAAATAAAGGCTTCAGTTTAAGTAAACACCACAAGAGCTTGACATGTGACAGACACATTGATGAATTATATGTTTTATCCCCTACTTCATACTGTCCCCAGGATACACAGCAAAAATCTGCTAACATATTCCCTTTAAGGGAATTCATTGCCAATTCCAGCCTCCAAAATATTCAATGTATACGTTTTCTTATTAACTTCCACTCTTCTTCTCTGTCTACATAATTCTCCCCTGCATTTTATGCAGTATGCGTTCATATAACTGTATTTTCAGACCAAGTGCTGTCCATCAAAAAAATATAGCAACTTGGACCAATGTTATTCAATGGAACTGTTCAGATGACTTTTTTTTTGCTTCAAATGGACTGAATGTCTGTTTAGAAAACAATCACAGAATACAAAATCAGATCCCATACAGATAAACTGTACAGCATCTGAATGCAAATGCCACACCTGGAATCAGCTCCAGACCTTTTATCTGCTTAATTGATGATAGATGAATGAGGGAATAACCCATGCAGCCCATTAAAGAGCATTTGAAATAATTGTTCACTTACTTTTGGTCCCTTGAAAAAGAGGCATTTAGATTAAAAAGCTGTGATTCCTAAACCCTTACTCCAATTAGAATATCATCAAATTAAAGCTGAGAGTCTGCATTTTAAGCTCATATTGATTATATAACTGTATCTTTCCTGGACCTAAGTGTATGGACACATATCTACGTATGGGTGTAATAAATAATGAACCTTGCAGACCCTTGAGTATTACATATTATAGCTTAGCTATAAAATTTCAACTAGTCTTCTAGTTTTACTGCCATATTATTCATAACTTCTGTTTATAGATGACCTTGTTTTACCATTCTCATTTTGTGTTTTGTGCCACAACACCTATTGGTTAAATAAAATGCATTCTTCTCCCACAGTAATGACTGAAGTATCGCACTTTTCACAGCTGGACCTTATGAACCAAGAGATTTTATGCTGTTATAATGCACATAAATTACACATTATGCAACATGCTGCAAGAACTTCTACGTCGCTAAAGTTGGAAAATAGCTAAAATTACAGACAGAAATATATAAAGTCACAGGGAATTAGCATTTAAGGCTGAATGTAGCGCAATTGTTTAGTTATGCCATGTGTGCTAGTGCTATTACATGGAATCAAAGGATTTTATGGAAAGCCAGATGTCAAATCTATTTGGAAACAATAATAGAAATGGTTTCTCCTCGAAAATACAAATATTCAGAATGAGGAACGGATTGATTTTTTATCTTCAGATAAAGAGCAAAACCATTTTAGTAGTAAATTTACTGAACGCGACCAGCAGCAGATAGTGATTGTCACCGGGCAGCAATTTGCGACTGTAGCATGTGTCTCTACTCCCCAATATCAATTGCCAGTTTCCTTCCACAGCAAATGGTATCTTAGGCCTAGTCAAGAAATCTGAATGTAAAATCTTTGTCCATGAATTTGTGGCTGAAAATTCTCAAAATTCAAATTATGAAAATCCCATTTCCCCAATTTTATTAATTCCTAGTGACAAATATACGCACATATGCTCAATGTATACATTTTCTATGTCCATTATTTTCTTTACGCAATCTGATAATTCAACAATATAAAAAGAGCTGTAAATGTAAAGTGCTTAGGATAAATAAGTACACCCTCTCTGAAAAGTAAGATTTTAATCAATGTCTCAGTGAACATGAGAACAATTTTCCAAATTTTGACAACACTGAGTGTCATAGGACATTTGTTTAAACCCATAACAAATTGTTTCCACAGCCATTTCCTCCTCCCACTCCCCATACTGTGTCCACATCCATTCCCCCCTCCCCATACTGTTTCCACAGTCATTCCCCCTCCCCATACTGTTTCCACAGCCATATCCCCCCTCCCACTCCCCATACTGTGTCCACAGCCATTCCCCCCTCCCCATACTGTTTCCACAGTCATTTCCCGTCCCCATAATGTTTCTACAGCCATTCCCCCCCATACTGTTTCCACAGTCATTCCCCCCTCCCATACTGTTTTCACAGCCATTTCCCCCTCCCATTTCCCATACTGTGTCCACAGCCATTCCCCCCTCCCCATACTGTTTCCACAGTCATTTCTCCTCCCCATACTGTTTCCACAGCCATTCCCCCCTCCCCATACTGTTTCCACAGCCATTCCCTCTCCCCATACTGTTTCCACAGCTATTTCCCCATTCCACTCTCCATACTGTTTCCACAGCTATTTCCCCCTCCTACTCCCCATACTGTTTCCACAGCCATTTCCCTATTCCACTCCCTATACTGTTTTCACAGCTATTTCCCCCTCCTGCTTCCCATACTGTTTCCACAGCCATTTCCACACCCCATTCACAATACTGTTTCCACAGCCATTTCCTCCTCCCTTTCCCCATACTGTTTCCACAGCCATCCCCCCCACGCCCCATATTGTTTCTATAGCCATCTCCCCCCTCCCACTTCCCATACTGTTTCCACAGCCATTCCCCCCCACTCCCCATATTGTTTCTACAGCCATTCCCCCCCACTCCCCATATTGTTTCCACAGCCATTCCCCCCCACTCCCCATATTGTTTCCACAGCCATTCCCCCCCCCACTCCCCATAAGCGGGCTTTACACGCTACGACATCGCTAGCATTTGCTGGCGATGTCGAGCGCAATAGCACCCGCCCCCGTCATATGGCCGATATGTGGTGATCGCTGCCGTAGCGAACATTATCGCTACGGCATCGTCACACGCACATAGCTGCTCTTCCTTGCTTTGTACCATTTATTGTTGGCCTCACTATATATGGTATCTCTATGCAATTTTTCTATATGCTTTCTTATATTACTTATTTGTGAGCCTGTTTGGCATGTTTACTATTAATGTATGTGGTTTCAGTGGTGTGTGCAATCCTGTATATATGGGGGGACTCTTTCCTTCCCATTTTTATATGGTTTTCATATTTTTCTGCATCATTAAAACTTTTCCACCTTTTACATACAACTTTGAGGTCGTTTGTGTCCTCCTTACCAGTCTGGTTTCCCGGTGTATGATTAATTTAGCTGTGCCTATGAACCCCACGCTTCAGGTTTTCTGTCTTTGTTACTTTTTGGGTGGGAGCACGCTTTTGTTACCTTTGTTATGTAATGGTGGTGCCATCCTAGGTTGGTTTATTCCCCATATTGTTTCCACAGAAATTCTTCCTTCCCCCAATTACAATACATCTTTGGTTTCTTCAGCTGTGTGGAGAACTTACCAGGCAAACTTTCATGTCTCAGTGGCACCAGAGAGTGATGTCAACATCGCGATCAGATGACCATATTGTGCTGCTCTGGAAGTACCGGCAGGCAGGGCTTCAACTGTACTTGTGCCTGAAAGACGTGAGTAAATTTGATTGCTGGAAGCTAAAGCTGGTGTCACACATAACGACGACGACAACGACGTCGCTGCTACGTCACCATTTTCTGTGACGTTGCAGCGACGTCCCGTCGCTGTCGCTGTGTGTGACATCCAGCAACGACCTGGCCCCTGCTGTGAGGTCGCCGGTCGTTGCTGAATGTCCAGCTTCATTTTTTGGTCGTCACTCTCCCGCTGTGACACACACAAAGCTGTGTGTGACAGCGAGAGAGCGACGAAATGAAGCGATCAGGGAGCAGGAGCCGGCACTGGCAGCTGCGGTAAGCTGTAACCAGCGTAAACATCGGGTAACCAAGGGAAGACCTTTCCCTGGTTACCCGATGTTTACGCTGGTTACCAGCCTCCGCTCTTGCTGCCAGCGCCGGCTCCTGCACTGTGACATGTGGCTGCAGTACGCATCGGGTAATTAACCCGATGTGTGCTGCAGGAGAGCAAGGAGCCAGCGCTAAGCGCGGCTCCCTGCTCTCTGAACTGTGACATGTAGCTGCAGCACACATCGGGTTAATTAACCCGATGTGTGCTGCAGGAGAGCAAGGAGCCAGCGCTAAGCGCGGCTCCCTGCTCTCTGAACTGTGACATATAGCTGCAGCACACATCGGGTTAATTAACCCGATGTGTGCTGCAGGAGAGCAAGGAGCCAGCGCTAAGCGCGGCTCCCTGCTCTCTGAACTGTGACATATAGCTGCAGCACACATCGGGTTAATTAACCCGATGTGTGCTGCAGGAGAGCAAGGAGCCAGCGCTAAGCGCGGCTCCCTGCTCTCTGAACATGTAGCACAGCGACCTTATGATCGCTGCTTCTGCTGTGTTTGACAGCTAAGCAGCGATCATAAGAGCGACTTACAAGGTCGCTGTTACGTCACCGAAAATGGTGACGTAACAGCGACGTCGTTGTCGCTGTCGTTTAGTGTGACACCAGCTTTACATGTTACTCCCTCTCTGAGCTGGCTGTGAGCTTGATAGCCGGCTCAGACAAAGGCCGACAAACACTACAGGGGGCGGCACAATGCAGCTGCTGGGGAGACACCTTGGACCGCCATAACTGGCAGCCTGATGGGCGCACCCCCTGCTGGCAGTGTCCTGGGCAAATGGAACGCTTGCCCCCCCCTCAATGCGCCCCCGATATAATAAAGGAGCGTAGACAGATGGGTCAAAATTTATATTTACAGCCAGCATAAATGATTTTGCTGACCACGCTATTATATGGCGTGCCTTGCAGGGACATTTCGCATACAAAATGTATAATCTGCCATAATACGCAAACAGAACAATCAGTATATGCAATGCATTAATGGAATAGTGAGTAGTTACTGTAAAGACAACGCTTGCTACGTCTGTGTGTGAAAAATAATGCAGGATGTCAAGAAATGTCTGATGCCCTGTGTCAAGTATGGCAGATTAAATGTAACAGCAATGGGCAGGTTTGCTGCAGAGTTGAAGGAAAAAAATCCTTATATATGTATATGTATATATATCTATATATATATATATATATATATATATATATATATATATATACATATATATATATATATATATATATACATATATATATACAGTGCCTACAAGTAGTATTCAACCCCCTGCAGATTTAGCAGGTTTACACATTCGGAATTAACTTGGCATTGTGACATTTGGACTGTAGATCAGCCTGGAAGTGTGAAATGCACTGCAGCAAAAAAGAATGTTATTTCTTTTTTTATTTTTTTTTTTTAAATTGTGAAAAGTTTATTCAGAGGGTCATTTATTATTCAACCCCTCAAACCACAAGAATTCTGTTTGGTTCCCCTAAAGTATTAAGAAGTATTTCAGGCACAAAAAACAATGAGCTTCACATGTTTGGATTAATTATCTCTTTTTCCAGCCTTTTCTGACTAATTAAGACCCTCCCCAAACTTGTGAACAGCACTCATACTTGGTCAACATGGGAAAGACAAAAGAGCATTCCAAGGCCATCAGAGACAAGATCGTGGAGGGTCACAAGGCTGGCAAGGGGTACAAAACCCTTTTCAAGGAGTTGGGCCTACCTGTCTCCACTGTTGGGAGCATCATCCGGAAGTGGAAGGCTTATGGAACTACTGTTAGCCTTCCACGGCCTGGACAGCCTTTAAAAGTTTTCACCCGTGCCGAGGCCAGGCTTGTCCGAAGAGTCAAGGCTAACCCAAGGACAACAAGGAAGGAGCTCCGGGAAGATCTCATGGCAGTGGGGACATTGGTTTCAGTCAATACCATAAGTAACATACTCCACCGCAATGGTCTCCGTTCCAGACGAGCCCGTAAGGTACCTTTACTTTCAAAGTGTCATTTCAAGGTTCGTCTACAGTTTGCTCATGATCACTTGGAGGACTCTGAGACAGACTGGTTCAAGGTTCTCTGGTCTGATGAGACCAAGATCGAGATCTTTGGTGCCAACCACACGCGTGATGTTTGGAGACTGGATGGCACTGCATACGACCCCAAGAATACCATCCCTACAGTCAAGCATGGTGGTGGCAGCATCATGCTGTGGGGCTGTTTCTCAGCCAAGAGGCCTGGCCATCTGGTCCGCATCCATGGGAAGATGGATAGCACGGCCTACCTGGAGATTTTGGCCAAGAACCTCCGCTCCTCCATCAAGGATCTTAAGATGGGTCGTCATTTCATCTTCCAACAAGACAACGACCCAAAGCACACAGCCAAGAAAACAAAGGCCTGGTTCAAGAGGGAAAAAATCAAGGTGTTGCAGTGGCCTAGTCAGTCTCCTGACCTTAACCCAATTGAGAACTTGTGGAAGGAGCTCAAGATTAAAGTCCACATGAGACACCCAAAGAACCTAGATAACTTGGAGAAGATCTGCATGGAGGAATGGGCCAAGATAACTCCAGAGACCTGTGCCGGCCTGATCAGGTCTTATAAAAGACGATTATTAGCTGTAATTGCAAACAAGGGTTATTCCACAAAATATTAAACCTAGGGGTTGAATAATAATTGACCCACACTTTTATGTTGAAAGTTTATTAAAATTTAACTGAGCAACATAACTTGTTGGTTTGTAAGATTTATGCATCTGTTAATAAATCCTGCTCTTGTTTGAAGTTTGCAGGCTCTAACTTATTTGCATCTTATCAAACCTGCTAAATCTGCAGGGGGTTGAATACTACTTGTAGGCACTGTATATATATATTATATTACACTTTTGATGTATGGGTCATGCTGTCATATTTTATTGAGCGTATATGGACTCCGCTTCATCATGCGGTCACATAAACACTTCAAGTCACACTTCTGGGACAAGACACATAAATTGTATGTTAAAGTTTCCCTTGAAAATCCATAAAAACTGACATCTAGAAGGGCAAACGTTTGTAACACTGTAATTCTTGCAGAGGATTCATTGATGAATGTAAGTTTTGATGAATGGGGTAGCTATTAAAAAAAGAATCGAGAAAGCCCAAGACGAATATATAAAAGAATCAAGCATCGCTATTTTGCAATGTCTAACCATTACATTGAACATGTAACACTTTCTAATTTTTGCAAATAATAATTTGAGCTTAGTTTCTAAAACTTTCTTAAAGTTCCTTTGAGCCATTAGATGCCTGATAATTAATGACACCCATCAGGAGATATCCTTGGGTGCTATTTGATAAAAAGCAATAATGTAAGACAGTCTTAATGAAATTCTGACAGTAAAGGATTTTTTTTCTAGCAAGACAAGCTTTTCTTATGGTAGCTTTCCCAAGGCTAGATGAGCTCCTGCTAGCATCAGATGGGAATGATATTCTGAATGTTCTCTGTGGCTAAACAGAAGCAGATTTATATAAATACTACAATGTTCATGATATAGAATATGACGTGCAAAATCACAGACATTATGAACATAGATTTTGACAACTCATGAACTATGGAAATTATACTTAAACTTTACCATTTATGAATCCTTCCATGTGAATATGTGCCGCCCTGGCAAAACCAGGGTGTCACAGAGGTCTGCATCTTTTTGGTGCAGATCTCACTCTCCCTTTGGGAGTTTCCCACACAAATACACACCAGCCAATCAGGCCCCACTCACTCCCTCCCCAGGAAAAGGGAGGGGGGCGAGAGGAGCTTAGAAAGAGCAGAGCAGAGTTTGAGCAGTAGTCAGTCTGCAGGAGGAGAGAGGTCTGGAAGCAGCCCCTGTGTGGGGCTAGGAAAAGTGGCAGTAAGGGCCTCAGGAATAGGCCAGCCGCTTGTGGGACCCGAAGTGGACCGGGAGAGGATAGTGGCCCCCCGGTGCCGACTGTCGGGACCCAGTCCAGACCTGTGTACAAAACAGACACAGACATCAGGCAGGAGAACACCTGAATTACCCATCCTCACAGCATCTGTGGGCACCAGTTACCAGCAATTTGGTTTAAAAAAGACTGAGTATTCCTTCCATCCTGACCATCCACATCAATCCAGCTTCATCCAGCACCACGATAACCGAACTGTGAGTGTACTATTCCCTGCAATCCCTGCCACCACCACAACCCCCAATTGGGCCCCGGGACTACACCTCCCCTATCCGTGGAAGGGATTCCACCTCGCTGCGCCACACCACCAGTCCCGAGCACGGTCCCCAGAGGCAGCAGCGGTGCCACCATCTCATCACCGCAACCCACAGGTGGCGTCACGGACAATCTCCCTTACCTAATCCCCTTTTTGCTGTGGAGCCTGGGATCACAGACCAGGTCATGCCACCGTGATACTCACAGAAGTGACCCCTTGGCCCGGATCTAAGTACCCCTTATCCCTGGGCGACACAAATACATACTGTATGTTACAATAGCAAAAATCAAATGAATATGAAGAGACAAATAGAAGGAAAAAGATGGCACGCGGAGGCAGATTTAACAATCTATTTTTTTTTCATTTTTTTTTTTAAAAGCTCCTGGTTTGCTTTTGCAGTATGCTTTGGGTTATTGTCCACTTGTACTGTGAAGCCTCATCCAATCAAACTTGATGCATTTGTTGAGTGTATAAAATCCAGCAACCGACCTTCTTAAAAATATATATAAATCTTTATTCCAAAATTATTGCATTAAAATTAAGTCAAAATTGGTAGCAAATCCAGAGACAAAATAGGGAGGGGGAGAACAGAAACAAACGCGTTTCGAATGCTATTCCTTATTCATTGTTTCAAAACATTCATTCAAGGTCCGGCTAGCAAAAGTTAACCTTTTGTTGGTAACCTATCATATTTGCGCCTTGCCTTTTTAAGATGGTGGAATCTGTCTACCCACGCCAACTACAGTTTATTGTTTTGTTGGTCTGTGTGCTGTTGTGTCCCAGTCCTGCTGGTGATTATATTGCGTGGTGTTGTTGTGGCGTTCTTCCGTCGTCTTGTTGTTTCCTCCCTGCTCTTATTTTCCTCCTTACCTCTTACTGTCTTATACCTGTCTAAGAGCATGGTGTGACATGAGTTTTGGCTTCCCCTGCTTCTCTATCTCTGTTGGTTTAATCACACTCCTATTCTGGCCCTCCCCAGGGGTAGGAGGGGAAGGGGTACAAGATCAGGGCTGGTCAGGAGCAGGGCCAGGAAGGCGGCTAAGACATCCTCATCTTCAAAGTTTACTGAGATCAATGATAGCTAGCACCCACCTAGCCTGTAGGACAGTTTAGGAGCCCTGTCCTCAGCTATCGCCATAAACACCATGACATTATGTTAAAGATTTTAGATAACCACTTTCTGGATGATTTTGTTCACAAGTTTAACAACATATTGGAGGTAACTGGGAGAACTTTAGCAGATAACTGTGAAATCCTTTGTGGTCTGGGCTAGATCGACTTCTTTCGATGGGGCAAAGTCATCAATTTGTCATTAACGATTTTTCAAATATTGCCAATAGATGCGTCAATGATATCTAGAGTCGGCATGTATCATGCCTTTCAGGCATCCATCTTTAGTGTTTGATAAGCATCTAAGAATGTATAGGAAGGTTTTTCCTGATAGCAACCTATAGTTATCTGCCTCACCATGAAATTATTTATACCACCTTCAGTTTGGCTTCAAAACACAGCTCTTTATCCAGTCATTGCAAAATGTTGGGTTTTCTAGAGTTCCTGGAGCCTGTACAGCGTGCAGCACCATAAGGATAGGTTCTCTCTCTTTTCATTTCCCTGACCCTTCACCCACGTCATGCCTTCCAAGCTTGTAAGTAGCGGACAGAAAGCATAAGGTGAAGTAACACACGCACAACTTGCAATTATTTTGTCTTAGAATGTTTTCATCATCTTCAATTTCCTCCTGTAATACTACTAAGGTTATTATACTAATTTCCAAGGTCTTTGAGAGTTACATAGCTGAGTTCACATTAATTACAGTTTCTCTGAACAGTCTTGTATTGCTATTTTTTCACATTATTTGATGAGTATTCTCATCAAAAGAAGTAACTGCATATTACATTATTAGGATATGCCTGGTGAAGACCAACCTGCCTGAATGAATGGGTAGAAACCCCTTAGGCTTTTGTCTGGCACAATTTCTTGCAAATTGGACAACAAGCTTTAAAAAAATCATTAGGTATCTTGGGTGTCAGACGCCACCACAAAATAATGGCATATTATTATTATTATTTTTTATTATTATAGCACCATTAATTCCATGGCGCTTTACAAGTAAAAAAGGGTATACATAAAAACTAGTACAGTACTCATTAACAGTACAAAGCAGACTGGTATAGGAGGAGAGAGGACTCTGCCCGCGAGGGCTCACAGTCTACAGGGAATGGGTGAGGGAAAAAAAGGTGAGGACAGAGCTGGTTGCGCAGTGGTCTACTGGACTGAGGGTTATTGTAGGTTGTAGGCTTGTCGGAAGAGGTGGGTCTTCAGGTTCCTCTTGAAGCTTTTCACGGTAGAAGAGAGTCTGATATGCTGGGGTAGAGCGTTCCAGAGTATGGGGGAGGCACGGGAAAAATCTTGTATGCGATTGTGGGAAGAGGAGATAAGAGGAGTAGAGAAGGAGATCTTGTGAGGATCTGAGATTGCGTGCAGGTAGGTACCGGGAGACTAGGTCACAGATGTATGGTGGAGACATATAACAGTAAGTCATCATTTCTAATGGAGAGAAAACCACATGAGTGAATAGAGAACATCAGATGAACCTAGTACTTTTGTGAGGTTAGTTCTTTCTGATATTGCATTAACCTCTTCATGAGCTAACAGTTTTCGGGGGAGGGGGAGGGGGGTGCGCTTTCATTTTTTCCTTCCCCTTTTCCAATAGTCATTACTTTGTTATTTTTTCCGACTTAGCTGTATGAAGGATAGGTTTGAGTTTTGGATGACAGTAATTTACCATACAATGTATTGGGCAATGTAAAGAAAAAAAAAATTCGAGTGAGGTGAAAAATGTATACAAATGTACACACCTCACATTTTTGTAAGCATTTTATTAGCTCATGGTGCAGCACTGAATATATGACATTTTGAGTCAATGTACAGTTGTCATTGTACAGCTTGTATAACAGTGTCAATTTGGTGCCCTCTAAATAACTCAACACACAGTAATTAATGTCAAAACCGCTGGCAACAAAATTTAGTACACCCCTCAGTGAAAATAGCCAAATTGTGCCCAATTAGCTATTTTCCAACCCGATATCATGAGACTCATTAGTGTTACAAAGTCTAAGGTGTGAATGAGGAACAGGTGCATTAAATTTGTTGTTATCACTCACACACTCTCTCATACTGGTCACTGGAAGTTCAACACGACACCTCTTGGCAAAGAATTCTTTGAGGATCTGAAAAAAAAATTGTTGCTCTATATAAAGCTGGACTAGGCTATAAGAAGAATGCCAACACCCTGAAACTGACCTGCAGACCATGGCCAAGACCTTACAGAGGTTCAACAAGACAGGTTCCACCCAGAACAGGCCTCGCCATGGTTGGTCAAAGAGTGCATGTACTCCGCATCATATCCAGAGGTTGGCTTTTCAAAATAGATGTATGAGTGCTGCCAGCATTGCTGGCGGAGGACAAAGGGGTGTGGGTCAGCCTGTCAGTGCTCAGACCATAGGCCACACACTGCATCAAACTGATCTCCATGGCTGTCATCCCAGAAGGAAGCCTTTTCTAAAGATTATGCACAAGAAAACCCACAGTTTGCTGAAGACAAGCAGACTAAGGACATTGATTACTGTAGCCATGTGCTATGCTCTCATGAGACCAACATAAACTTATTTGGTTCAGATGGTGTCAAGTGTGTGTGATGGCATCCAGGTGAGAAGTACAAAGACAAGTGTGTCTTGCTTACATTCAAACATGGTGGTAGGCATGTCATGCTTTGGGGCTGCATGAGGGCTGTCGTCTATGGGGAGCTACAGTTCATTGAGGGAACCATTAATGCCAATGTGTACTGTGACATACTGAAGCAGAGTATGATCCTCTCCCTTTGGAAACTGGGCCATAGGGTAGTACAACATGATAACAACCCCAAACACACCTTCAAGACGACCACTGCCTTGCCAAAAAAACAGAGGGTAAAAGTGCTGGAGTGGGCAAGCATGTCTCCAGACCTAAACCTTATTGAGCATCTGTGGGGCCTCCTCAAATGGAAAGTGGAGGAGGACAAGGTTTCCAAATACCACCAGTTCCGTGATGTCATGGAGGATGCAAGAGGATTCCAGCGGCTCCTGTGAAGCTCTCGTGAACTCCATGCCCAAAAGAGTTAAGGTAATGCTTGAAAATAAAGGTGGCCACACAAAATATTGACACATTGGCCATTTTCACGTAGAGATGTACTCACTTTTGTTGCAAGTGTTTTTGACATTAATGGCTGTGTGTTTTGTTATTTAGCGGGCACACCAAATTCACACTGTTATACAAGCTGTACACTGACTACTTTACATTGTATGAAAATGTCATATCTTCATTGTCGTCCCATGAACAGATGTAATAAAAAAATGTATAAAACTGTGATGGGAATACTTACTTTTGTGATATAATGTATAACAGCTATTGGTTTTTGTGTTTTGCTTTTACAACATTCATTGTGTGATAAAAATTTCCTGGCAGCATGATTTTCCAGTTCAGTATAATTACGGCGTTACCAAACTTGTAGGTTTTTTTTCTCTTTTTTAAGCACCGCTCCAGCGTTTATTACCACAGTGGTGTTTTAAATCTAAGTCCACTGACTCCCGTCTGAATTATCCCCTTCCGGTGGCTTCACCTTTATTCAGCATCGCTCCAGTCCAGCTCGTCCTCGTAACGTTTGGTTGGCCGGAAGTCAGTAGTTACGCAAAAAAACACAAAACGCTGAAATGGTGCTTTCAGTGGTGATTTTTTTTCTTTTAGAAATTTGTAGAGAAAAAAAAAGTGGTTTTTGTCATCATTTTCTGAGAGTTTTTTTTAATTTTTCTGTGCATAGACCATTTTGAGGGGTTTTTTCTTGATGGCTTTTATTGGTACCATTTTGTGATATTGTGATTTCTTTTTACTACAATTTTTAAGGAAGGTGTGGTGACAAAGAAATAATGCAATTCTGGTGTTTGGATTTATTTTTTCCTTTATAGTCTTTATTGTATTGGATAGTTAATGTTAATGAAAGATTAGACTTTTACAAACAAGTCAATACAAAATCTGTTTATTTTTCTCTATTTTTATAAGCTATCTTAGCCCCCTCAGGGAACTTGAACCTGCGGTTGTCTAACCAATTGTTCTATATCCTGCAAAACAATGGTAGTGAAGTATAAAATCATGGACTCCTGTAAAGCCCAGTCTGTGGCTGGACTTCACAGAAGTAGAAAAACCAAAGAAAACAATGAAAACTTAGAGGTATAACTGACTGACTGATCTAATTAGATCCTCGAAAACAATATTACTTTATTATTAATTGTTAAAATCTGTCAAAAATTAAACCATTCAGACAAGATAAGACATATAACAAAAACAAAACACCAGTACCTTAAAGGTGGAACGCAAAGATGATAAAGGACCCAGTGTCAAAAGGATTTTTGAAAAGCATCAGGGGAAAAGCCTAAAATAAATGCACCCTATTTGTACCCTGCGTTACAATGGAGGTGACCACCCTAATTTGTTTGGTGCCCCCGTTCAACAGCAGCTTGCCCTAAATGGCCCTTTCTTCCACTCGATGAGGTACCCACCACCAACTAAAATAAAAATGTGCTAAAACAAGTGGTCACAAATACAAACAAGTGTGTATGGATAAAACACACAAAAGGAAAAAAAAAAGTCCCTAGTAGTTTGTCAAGGACCTACAAAGTTAAAAAAAATAATAATATCATAAAACTAGATAGCATTAGCCTCAATATTAGCGGATAGCTCCCACTGGTCAGAAACTTACATCCGCATTACTAACATATTCCTAGATCGGTATGCCAAAATACCAAGACAAATTAGTTAGGCCAAGCTTCTCTAATCCTCTCAGCCATCCCAACGTGTTTCACTCCCTCCTAACTCATAATGGGGGTTCATGAGGGGATTTCACAGAAGTACCAATGTGGCAAACATGGGGACCTTTAACATTCATCCAGCTGCCACACAATGGCACTATGGGGAGACAGCTGATTTTCGAAAAGAACTGGTGTTTTGATAGTGGCATTTGAAGCACTACTCCAATGGGGAGGTATTGGAAAATCAGCGCTGCAGTGATGCTTTTAACCTAAAAAAACCCCTACCCCTACTCTTATACTCATCCTTTGCATTTTCACCTTTTTTTTCTTTTTTTTTGGTGTCGCTCCAGTCCCACAGCGCCATCTTTGATTGCAACTTCTGAATGGCCGGAAGTCAGAAGTTACGTCACAAGCTCCCAATGCATCTATGAGTGCCAGAAAGAGGCCAGAACAAGGCTCTCATAGAGTTGTATTGAGTTGTGACCTACAGTGCACTGTATGACACACTGGAGCAGCTGGCAGGTCATAAACTGCAAAAGACCAATTGGAGCGGCAGTGATAACAGATGAAGACACCGGAAGGAGAGTATAAAACCGGGGTAGGGGACTTAGGGGTACTTTGCACACTACAACATCGCAATCCGATGGTAGTGATGCCGAGTGCGATAGTCCCTGCCCCCGTCACAGCTGCGATATCTTGTGATAGCTGCCGTAGCGAACATTATCGCTATGGCAGCTTCACATGCACTTACCTGCCCTGTAACGTTGCTCTGGCCGGCGAACCGCCTCCTTCCTAAGGGGGCGGGTCGTGTGGCGTCACAGCGACGTCACACGGCAGGCGGCCAATAGAAGCAGGGGGCGGAGATGAGCGGAACTTAAACATCCCGCCCACCTTTCTTCCTCATTGCAGCCGGGACGCAGGTAAGGCGATGTTCCTCGCTCCTGCAGCTTCACTCACAGAGATGTGTGCTGCCGCTGGAACGAGGAACAACATCGTAACATTGGTTCTTCCAAAATTATGGAAATTACCGACGCTACACCGATTATACGTTTTCGACGCTTTTGAGCTTGTTAATTGTAGTAAAAACGATTCACATACTCCGATGTCGACAGCGACGCCGGATGTGCGTCACTTTCGATTTGACCCCACTGACATCGCACCTGCGATGTCGTAGTGTGCAAAGTACCCCTTAGAGTTATAGCACCACTCCAGCAGTGAAAAAAAACACGCTGGGGTGGTGTTTTAAGGGATAAAAGCTGCGATCTAAACATAGCCCCGATCGCTGTTATTGGAGGTGATTGCTTGCCAAAACAAAAGAATTACAATACAGAATAATTTATTCTTTGCCTATTCTGGCTAAAACTTTCGTTTCAGAAATTCTGTATATAAAGTACCTAATCCCTACTAAACCTAGCAAAAAAGTAAAGTAAAGAAGTATTTTAGCAGCATTACGAGTATATGATAAACTATTACTGCCTCTTGCTTCCCTTTTAATCTTATTCCTCTATTCTATTATACTGAAACACTATAAAAGGAAGACACTGATATCACTTCAAAGTAAAAGATAAAAATCACAGTGATTTAGAAGTAAATATAAATCTAGAACACCCAGCAAGATTTACTATAACTGGCTAATTTTAGACAAGGTAAACTGACCCCTTTGCCCCGAAGCCTGTTTTCACCTTCTCACCAGGCCAATTTTTTCCAGTTCTGACCATTGTCATTTTATGTGGTTATAACTCTGGGACGCTTCAACAGATCTCAGTGATTGCAACTTTTTTTTTTGTGACATATTGCACTTCATGTTAGTGGTAAACTTCAAATTACATTTTTTTGTGTTTATTTGTGAAAATATTATAAATTTGGCAGAATCTTTGAAAATGTCACAATTTCCAAAATTTGAATTTTTATGCCCTTAACACTAGAAGTCCCAGAAATTTCGAGTTCCCCCCTGAAGTCCCGAAAGAGGGTCAAATGACATACAATAAACTGAAAAGAACTAACTAGAAACTAAATGGCTAAACTTAATATAAAACAACAACCTCCTGTGGTGCGACAGTAATGACCTTAATTACAGAGCAAAAGATGGTGATTATAGGATGTTAGCTAAAATCCTTCAGGTCATTCGACCCGTCACTGGGTTCCAAAGGTAGAAATGTTGAATGACCCGTCTCTGGTACTTCTAGTGTTAAATCCGAGCATTATGTCACACAAAATAGTTAATAAATAACATTTCCCACATGTCTACTCTACATCAGCGCAATTTTTGAAACAATTTTTTTTGTTAGGAAGTTAGAAGGGTGCAAAGTTTGTCAGCAATTTCTCATTTTTCCAACATTTACAAAAACAATTTTAGGAACCACATCAAATTTGAAGTGACTTTGAGAGATCTAGGTGCCAGAAAATACCCAAAAGTGAAACCATTGTAAAACCTGCACCCCTCAAAGTGCTCATAACCACATCCAAGAAGTTAATTAACCCTTTAGGTGCTTCACAGGAATTAAAGCAATGTGGAAGGAAAAAAATACAATTTTACTTTTTCCCACAAAAATGTTACTTCAGGCCCCAATTATTTTTTTTCTTCCACAAGGGTAACAGGAGATAATGCACACTACAATTTGTTGTGCAATTTCTCCTGAGTACGACGATGCCACATATGTGGTGGAAAAATACTGTTTGGGTGCACGGCATGGCTCAGACAGGAATGAGCGCCATTTTGGCTGGAATAGATTGCAAAGGCCATTTCACATTTGAAGAGCCCCTGACATGCCAAAACAGCAGAAACCCCCAACAAGTGACCCCATTTTAGAAACTAAACTTCTGGAGGAATTTACGGTGCATTTTTAAACCTCAGGCAATTAACAGAATTGTATAACATTGGGCTGAGTAAATGAAAATTATTTTTTTCCACTAAAATGAGGCTTTGGCCCCAAGTTTTTCATTTTCAGAAGTAGTAATGGGAGAAATCAAACAATGCAATTTGTTGTACAATTTCTACTGACTACGCCAATATGGGGATATGTGGTTGAAAACTAATTTTGAGGCACACTGCAAAGTCAGATAGGGAAGGAGCGCCATACTAGACTTCAGCTTTTGCTGGAAAGGTTTGGGGGTGCCATGTCACATTGGCAGAGTCCCTAAGCAATCAGAACAGCAGAAGCCCCCATAAGTGACCCCATCTTACAAACAGTACCCCACAATTAATTCATCTAGGGGTGCAGTGAGCATATCAGTACCAAAGATTTATCAAAGCATTTTATACAACTGAGCTGTAAAGAAAAATTAATTACATTTTTTCCACAAAAATTTTGTTTTAGCTTTATATTTTACATTTTCACATAGGGAAATGGGTAAAAATGGCATACACACTTTCTGCTGAACGTAGGCAAAACCCCATATGTGGCTGTATAATACTGCTTAGCCACATGGTTAGATTCAGGAGGGAAGGAGCGCTATTTGACCTTTGAAGCATTAATTTTCGCACAATAGTTTGCGGACTCCATATACAAAGCCCCTTAGTGCAAGAAGAGTAGAAACCCCACTAACGTGACCCTATTTTTTAAATTACACACCTCTAGGACTCTAGGACCTCTTTATCAACAGGTGTAGCAACAATTGGACTCCATGGGTGTTTTCCAGAAACAAGCAGCAATGTTGCTGATCGAAAATTGCAAATCTGCTATTGTAGTGCCCAGTATGTTGTTGTGTCAAGTACATTGTAGTGCCCAATACAATGTGCCCATCTTTTGCTTCTGTAGAGACACAGCCCGTAAATTAAATGGGCTCTCTTGACTACAGAAATGCCAAACATGTGGACAATATATGTGGTTTAGGTGCGTTATGGGCTTCAGAAGGGCGGGGGGATTTGTATTTGGGAGCACAGATTTTGCTGGATTTCTTTTTTTGCAGGAGTCATAGCACTTTTCCAGAACCTTTGTGCTGCTAGTAACATATAAGCCCCGTATATTTCCATTTACAGATGACGGACCAGAGATGGGACTTTTTTTGTGGAGTCAGTTGAAGCATTTATTGGGTACATTTTACTTAAAATTTTGGAGCACATTTATCTTGCACTTTACACTGAACACTTACATCGGGGTTTCCATCTAAATCTCCAATTGATGGGATTCAAATGACACCCCCCGAGAAACTCATTCACTATAATAAGGCAGCAGAGTTACTCTCGACTCCATCTGACCTTTGTTCAGCGTTAACCTTTTCAAAAGTGCACAAAACTGTGCATTTATTCACTACTGAAGAGGTGGATACTGTTGGATCATAGCACAGACGAAGTCCAAAGTGACTCCCTCTGAATCATTATAAAGAATCTTCTGTCAGATGTTCCGTCTGAATCACATATTTAAGAGATTTCCACAGAAACTCCAATATAAGAGCACAGCGTAGAGCGCAGGATAATTGTGAGCCAAAGCTGACTGCTATCTTTGGGAGGAAGAATTAATAAATCAACAGCAGGTCAAGAATTACTTTTATTTATGTTTTACACCGTTGACTGTGTGGTATAAGTGATAAGGTGGCTTTATTCTTCGAGTCAGTGCAATTATAGTGAAACCAGATTTATATAGTGTTTTCATGTTTGGCTACTATTACACATTAAAACCCTTTTTTACAAAAAAAAGTTTTTGCATTGCCATACTTTGAGAGCTATAACTATTCTGTATTTCTGCAGACACAGCCATGTGAGGGTTTGATTTTTGCGTGATGAATTCATTTTTTTATTGGTACCATCTTTGGGCACATACCATTTCTGATCACTTTTTATTTCAACTTTTCGTAAGCATTTTTTAACATTTTACCGGTCTTGCACAATAAAAACAATTTTATGGAAAAAAAAAAATTGCTTTTTTGCATCACTATATTATGAGAGCTATAACATTTTTATTTCTCTGCTGAAAAAGCTGAGTCGGAGCTTATTTCTTGCGGGACAAGATTTTTGGTTGCGTTTTATGCCACTTTTTTTTGCGGTATGATGAAAAAGCATAGTTTTTTTGCCATGTTTATTTTTCTACAGTGTTCACTGAATGGGCTAACTATTGTGACAGTTGTATAGAGTGGGTTGTTCTGAATGTGGCAATACCAAAATATGTGTAATTTTTTGTTTATTTTTATAAAATGTATGTATTTATTGGTATAATATTTGTTTTCATTGTTTTTGTTCTTTATTTTGTAATTTATGTTTTTTTAATGGTTTTAAAAATTTGTACAACTTTTTTTTTTTAGTTTACCTAGTCCTAGGATGGGACATCAACTTTCCCTCTCTTTATCCAATGCGCTGCAATGCTTTTATATTGCATGGCATCAGATCAGAGACTGGCACACAGGCAGGAGGTGTGTCAGGTTCTGCTCAAGGCCAGACCTAACAGGCTTTCATACCAAAGTGACCACTCAGTCACTGTTTGGCCTGGGTTCACCATGGAGATAATTGCAATCGTTTTGGAGGGAGCCCCGAGCCCCTACCTCTACAAGCTGATCAATGCCACTGTTACTATTAATGGCTTCAGAGCGGTTAAACACTCGCGATTGGTGCTAATACTGATCAAGGGCATTACAGAAGGGTATAAGCTATGATATACAGCTGACACCTACGGATGATCTCACCCGCGCCACACATGAGCAGGAGCGATCAAACCCCAGTACACATTTACAAGAACGCATCAGCTGCGGTGACGTACATGTACGGTAGATGTCATAAGGGGTTAAAGTATTTGTGGGATTTATCAATTGATAACTTATCCTATAGTCATCACTATGAGATCAGAGTTGGTCCGACATCCAGTATCCCCACTGATCTATTGAGATGTTTCCCAAAGGCGGCCGGATATAATTGATGTACATAACAGTCCTGTACATTGATTAGTGGCAACCGCCGTGTTCTGCAGCTTACTTACCCTCCACCTCTCTGCTTTGAGGATATTGTAAAGGCTGCAGCCGATCTGATTGCCTGCAATGGTCACGTAACTCTGTTTTGGCCATGAAAACATACTAGAGAAACTGAGAAGTTGGATGAAGGGAACTAGTCCAGAAAGTTAGAATACATTGTTTTCCTTTTGTGTGTTAGACCACCCCTTTAAAATGTAACAAAATGTATTACAGTGAACTATGCAGGATGATAAATTTGGTGTATCTTTTCACTGCCTAGCCTAAGGTTTTGAATAGTGTCACACCTTAAAGAGGTTGTCCAGGATTTCTAAATTAATGTCATATCTATTCTGTCTCTTCCTGGTAGCAATGAATCCAACCGCTCTAATTATCAGTCCCTTAGATAACTGTATGATTTTACTCACTCTACCGGCTTCCACAGATAGTGTTAACTCAGCCCAACGATGACTTGTAGAAAGACAAGGAGAAACGCTGTAGTTTTCTTCTAGAATCTTGTATTAAGTACAAAGTAAAGGCAGGTGAAAAGGAATAATCTGTACAGGGTTGTAGACATGTCTTCAGTAATGATTCCTCTCTAGACTAAACTGAAGGAGAAGGGAGGAGCTTTCTATACAGAAGCCAACTAAGGGAGGTACATAGGGACAAACTTCATACAGTCTAATCTACCTAGTAACAATAAGGAATTTCCTGATAGGAGGAAAAATATGCAATGCAAGAATTACGTACAACAGGTTGTTCCCATTCATGGGACACAACACTCCCCGTCTGAAATCATATGATTTCACAAGTCCTTGTACGACGTAAGGAGTCGATCCTGTCCCTCGATGTCACGAAACCTGTAATGAGAAAAGAGACAAACACAAAAAATGCAACCGTAATGCATTGAATTCAAGTCCATGCTTTGTTGATGACGCATTGTCCTTGCGTAAAAATGTAAAAGTAGAAAAATGTAAAAAATGAATCCAAGTTCAACAAACCCATCTTCAGATTGGGGAAGCCGCAAACATGCCAACTCTTCCTCCAACCCAATAATCCAACGGTAAAGTTTTAATCCAAAGGAAAAGGTCAAGGTTCAATTGGACACGGACAGTTGTGTCTCCGTACAGCAGGGGAAAGGAAAGGTACGCTCCCCGCCATGGCAGTGTCCAACGACAAAGTTAGTTCTTGTAACGTCCTCCTTTGGTAAAATTAGCACGAGTTCGGTGACTGGACGAATCCCACACATGTGCCAGCCGTGGCACGTTGAAGACTTGTAGTCGGTGAAACAGATAGCAATGTGAATAAGACAAGCTACGATTCGTACCTCAGATGACCAACTTGAGAAGCGCTCGAAGCGATGAGGTCTCAACTTCTGTTCTGATGTCACTGAAGTGTAGCGAACGGAGACGACCGGTCTAATTTCCTTGTCAGATTCTGGTTCCACCAGCTCGTACATGTTGCCGGCGTAGTTATCGCAGGTCTCCTCGTATAAGATACTTGGAGGTGTCAGCCACATGTTGTTGCCGAGTTTGGATGCAGCAGTGAGTCTCGTTCCTTGGTCGGCTGGGTTTTGTTCGGTGGGAATGTGGTGCCACTGTTCAGCATGATCTCTGTTGAGGATATTTTGCGTAATCTCGGCAAAGCATTTCTCCATCTCTGGTTGTCTTTCCAAAGTCCGTTTTAGAGAGGAGGACCTTGCGGTTGCTTGCTGGGAGTTGTTTGGCAACCTTGGCCTTGGAGACCAAAAGGGTAATGGGGCTACCCAACTGTTAGAGTCATTTTGAGAGAACTCTTTATCCATAATCTTTATGAATTCTTTGTCTTCTCTCATCGGAGCCAATTTGTTGTCTTCGTTTGTAGACTCGAATGCTGTTGACCCGAAGTCGTCATCCCAGAGATGATATGCGTCCGCGCAGTCGGGAGGCTGCTGTCGCCACTTGGTGTCGCTCAGCCTCTCTTTCTCCCTGTAGTGATGCGGACATGGTTGAAAGTGAGTGCCGCAACCGTTTGGGAGGATGTGCGTCTTGTAGGAGGAGATCGCGTCGGGACTCTTCATTTTGCCTACGCAAACGTTTCCTATGATCACCCAGCCTAAGTCGTAGCGCTGAGCAAATGGCGCATCGTGTGGCCCGTTGATGTGTTGGCATACTTTGTGTAGCCGGAGGATGTCCCTTCCAATCAGAATCAGGATTTTTGCACTATGATCAAGAGGTGGGATCTTGCTGGCGATAGTTCTCAGGTGAGGGTGGTGAAGAGCTGCCTCTGGTGTTGGAATCTCTTCCCGGTTAGCCGGTATCTGGTTGCACTCGACGAGTGTTGGTAGAGGTATCTCTACGATATTTTCAAGAGATGTTACCACGAGACCACTGGCTCTTCTTCCGCAAGCTTCTGAGATGCCGCTGCAAGTACCTAGTGTATAAGGGTAGGCATTTCCTTTTAAGCTGAACAAGTTGAAGAGTTCAGACCTGGCAAGTGACCTGTTACTCTGGTCGTCCAGGATGCTGTACACCTTCACGGCCCTTTCTGGGTGACCTTTGGGATATACCCTTACTAGGCATATTTTCGCTCAAGACTTGTCCCAGAGATTTTCTCCGCAGACTGCGGTGCACGAGGAGGATACTGTGAGGTGGTTTGCAGCTTGGCCTGTACTCTCCCCGCCATGACTTGTGGTAGGAGAAGGTGTAGGTGCAGGATCAGGCTGAGATGGGTGGAGCGCTTGTATGTGATCTGTGCTGTCAAACTCCATGCACTTAATTGTAACCTTACAGTCCTTGGCAAGGTGTTCTGTAGAGGCACAACACCTGAAACATACCCCAAACCTTTTCAAGAGTTCCTTTCATTCTTGAAGGGGTTTCTTCCTGAAGCCAATGCACTTCTTCAGGGGGTGTGGCAGTTTGTGAATAGGATATTGGCGGTTCGGATTTTCTGCCTTCCCGCCTTCAGTGCCATTGTCTGGTGCTGACGGTGTAGGTGGTAGAACATCGGTCTTTTTGACTGATACTGGGCGCCTACATTTCCTGTCATTTTGATGAGGGCTCTCATATCTGGGAGCCGGTGAAGTGGAGCCGGTGGGTTCTCCACAGGTGAAGCTGGGGTCTGCCTTACGTTCCACGATGCCGTTGATGAACTCGCAGAAGTAGGAGAATGGAGGGAAGGACACTTGGTGCTCTTTTTTATAGTTTGTTCCTACCGTGGTCCACCTTTCCTGCACATTGTAAGGTAACTTGGCGACTATGGGTTTCACCACACGAGCGGTGTCCAGGTAGCTGAGGCCAGGTAGGTGTGTGTCTGTTTTGGCCAGCTGGAGCTCAGACAGCAGGTCGCTGAGTTCCTGGTACTTTGAAGCATCCTTGCCAGATATTTTGGGAAGGTCGTATAGTTGTTTCAGCAATGCATCTTCAATTGCTTCAGGACTGCCGAAGCCTTTCTCTAGTCTGTCCCATGCGGTTGTGAGACCAGTTGTTGGGTCGCTGATGTAGACGGATCTGAGGTCACGCGTTGCGGTTTTGAAGTCACACTTCCACCCTCTATAGTTTTCGGGCTGGTCGTCAAACTTTGTGAGACCAGTGTTGGTGAGTTCTCGGCGGATCATGTACCTGGCAAAGTCGGACATGTCTGATCTTTCCGACTTTGGGGGCACATTTGCTGACTGTGTGGTGCTGGTTGCGTGATTCGTAGCTTCTTGGTTCGGGAACATGGGAAAGTATGGAGTGGCGTAGGCGTTTAGACCAGTGATCGGTTTGGTGTGTACAATCTCTGTTGTATACGGCGCTGGAACTACATAGTTGTTGGGAGTGTAGCGCCTTGCCGGCATGTTAGGTTGCATGTAGACATGGGCATACGGAGGTTGCTGATGCGCAGGGTGTGGCTGTGCATTGGAATATGAAGCTGGTTCAGGCTTTAAAGTCTGAGGTGCATTGGACTGACCTGGAAGGCTGGAAGCTGTAGGTGGATCAGTGTCTTGAGGCTCTGGAGAAGTGTTAGCGCTGACGGGAATGTTGATGGTCGTTGGCAGTTCGTCGGCTTGGCTCAGCACGTAATCTCTTGTACGCTTAAGTGAGTCTTCTGTGTCGAGATCACACAAACTGGCGCTGCCTTCTTGGCTCCCACCCAGAGCTTGCTCAAAGACTTTTAGCCTTGCCATGGCCGCCACATGTTCACATTCCTTCTGAAGGGCTTCAATTTCTGCTTCCTTGCGTGCAGATTCTGCTTTCATCTCTGCTTCCTTGCGTGCAGATTCTGCTTTCATCTCTGCTTCCTTGCGTGCAGATTCTGCTTTCATCTCCGCTTCTCTCTGGGCGAATATGGTGTGTACTTTTGTTGTTTCTGCTTCAGCGCGCGCCTTTATGAGCTGCTAGCTGAGGGTTGAGTACCTTGATGAGCCTGATTTGAGTGAGTGCCTTGAGCTCTTAACGGACCTGGATTTGTAAGATGCCGCTCCTGACATTTGCGCAATTTTTGCTTCAGTCTCGCTCACAATGTCGCGCACGGAGCGGTCTCGTTCAGCATTAAGCTGTTGAAAGTCCTGTAGTTCTTTTTGAGACTCAGACATATTTGACCTCAGCAGGGTAGAGGAATATTTTTTACAAATCTCTTTCTAGGATCGGTATGCTGAGTACAGTTGTTCAAGGGCTCTCTCTGGTGGTAGCTCATGAGCACCAGGCACAGATAAAACAGTCACTTGTTTTTGCACTCTTTGCCACAATAATGCTGTCTGGGTAAACAGTTCACTTCTGGCTGTTTCTAGGTTCTCTTTAACCTTCCATGTTGGTTTGGTTAACCGCTTAGATCTTTCACTGTAATGTAAGTGTGAGTCCATGTCTTCCTCTTGTTGCTTTAAAGTAGTGAGAGAGTTCTCTTTGACTCCATCAGGAAGGGTGAATGCTGCTCTGCCCTGGTTGTCAGGGAAACCAATACAATGTTGCAATCTCTGCAGCCAGCAGTCTGTGTTTGCAGGATGTATTTGCAGAGTCTCTGGCTGCAATTTACAATTAGCTTATGGGGGATTCTAGGTTTATAGCTGCACACAGTTCTGATAACAGGTGAATACTTTACAGGGCACTTTGTCTGAAGCTGCTATAAAGTTTTATGCTGTGGCTTGTTATCAGCCCCTTGGGCTAATCCTTTCTCTGGATTGTATGCAGTATAGCACTCCTGGAAACAGGTTCTTTACTGATATATGTATACTAATCCCGATCACAGCTAGTCCTTTTCACTATTCTGTCTCTTCCTGGTAGCAATGAATCCAACCGCTCTAATTATCAGCCCCTTAGATAACTGTATGATTTTATCCACTCTGCCAGCTTCCACAGATAGTGTTAACTCAGCCCAACGATGACTTGTAGAAAGACAAGGAGAAACGCTGTAGTTTTCTTCTAGAATCTTGTATTAAGTAGAAAGTAAAGGCAGGTGAAAAGGAATAATCTGTACAGGGTTGTAGACATGTCTTCAGTAATGATTCCTCTCTAGACTAAACTGAAGGAGAAGGGAGGAGCTTTCTATACAGATGCCGACTAAGGGAGGTACATAGGGACAAACTTCACACAGTCTAATCTACCTAGTAACAATAAGGAATTTCCTGATAGGAGGTTCCCATTCATGGGACACAACAATATCCATTGGAGAAATCACTAATATTTGATCGGTGGAGGTGTGACACCTGGAACCTGTGCAGATAAGTGCCTAGATAAGTGCGGCTAGATGTGCTCATTTGCAGAGTTGAACTACAAAGCTCCATCAACTGTATAGTGGCTGCGGCCGGGAACTACACATCCACCCATAATTCAAAAAGGGGGTGGGTGTGCAGTACTCAGCCATGGCCACCAAACAATTGATAGAGTTGTGCAGTGCAGTGTCGCCGGCGGAGGAGGGGACGCCGCGCTCTCCCACTGCTCGGGTCCGGCTGCCGCGGCTGCTGTGGCCTGCTGCTGCTCGGTGGCTCGAGCGATGGGCCGGATCCCGGGGACTCTAGCGGCGCTCCTCGCCCGTGAGTGAAAGGGGATTTTTGGGTGTGGGGATTTGTTATTGTCCGTGACGCCACCCACGGTTGTGGTGATTTGCTGACACCACCGCTGCTCTGTATGGGGATCCCGGGAAGGATGGTATGGAGCAGCCAGTTGTTGTGTTGCCCCTCCGTGGGTAGGGGTTGGTGATCCCGGGGCCCAGTGATTAGGTGGGTGATGCAGGGCTTGGTGGGGTGCAGGGACGCGGGGGCAGCGCTGTGCCTTGCGGCACTGTGGTACTCACTCAGCCTGAGACGTTGACACAGTTTTCGGTAAAACACACGGCTGGAAAGACGGTTCCCACGGACGGCTGCACTTGCTTTCCCCAGTAGCTGACGGTGACGGTCCCTCTGTCCTGCACCTAAGTTGATGATGGTTGCGATGGGTCCCCACCGGTAACCCGCTCCCCGGCTTGGATATGGGCCGGAGGAGCCCTACTTTGCCCGCAGGCGCTGGCCCTGAGAAACTGGTGCCCTGGCGGTGGCGGTGTCTCTCCGTAACGGTCGGACTGTTGCCTTCAATCGGGACTTGGTTGTTTGGAGACAGACGTCCCCTTCACTGACGGATTTGGCAAATTATGGCGACTCCTAGCCTTGCCGGGATCCGAAAGGCCCCTGCCTGGTGCTGACTGTTCTTCGTATACTGCTCCAGACCGCCGGGCCACTACCCGCCCATGGTCCTTCCAGCAACCTCCGAGCAGTCACCCCTGCGGACTATCACCGCCGTCTGCTGACCTTGCTGTCACAGTCCGGGCACACAGCCGGACCAACTTCAGGCTTTACTACTCTCACTTTTTCTGTCACTTCAGCTTTTCTCTTTAGCTCCACTACTGCTTCCTTCTACTTTCACTTCCCTAAACTGAAATCCGTTCCTCACTCCAGCTCTGGCTGAGCTAACTGCCTGGTTCCTCCCACCTCCAGGGCTGTTAACTCCTCGGTGGGAGGAACCAACCGCCTGGCCCACCCCCTGGTGTGAACATCAGCCCCTGGAGGAAGGCAACAAGGATTTTGGTAGCCTTGATGTTCCTAACTGGGGTGTAGGGTGTGGTGGTGTGATGACCTGTGACCCCTGGCTTGCCCAGGGCGTCACAGCAGCGCCACAATTGATCAAGAGCATCTGATCATCGGTGGCGGTGGTGTCTTTTGCACTCCCACTGATCAGATTTTGATCACCAATTCCAAGGACAATAATAAAGACCTGGACAACCACTTTAAGCTTCGACACTTTTTGAGTGGAGCTTCTTTCATGCTCAGCCAAGACCCCTTGTTGTCCAACGCGTAAACTGCACCAGGATTGTGCCACATTTATCTTAGTAAATTTCCTCCAATGCCCCTAAAAATTAAGTGAATCAATATAAATCTTACTGCAGGCAATAAACATCAACTGCTCCTTAGATGTCTCCATGCATTTGCACTTTTCACATAGAATTACGTATTAACATTTCGAAAACAAATTCCCATGAATACTTGCAGAAAATAGTTTTGACAACTACAAATAATCCGTGCGGAGATCTAAAAGGAGAGCATATGGCTTTAAATATTGAAATAACATCATGTCTCTTGACGCCTTCCCAGCGCGGCCAACACAGATCACAAATTTGCAGTAAAGATGCTTTTTATTGCTCGAAAATCCCTTGAAACAGAGGCAGAATGTAAGGCTTTTAAATGAGGTCAGTAATTTACAATAAAGGGACTAACGGCACAATCCTATCATGAATCTCTTGGAAAGCTAGATAAATTTAATAAGTTATAATTTAATGTATTGGCAATTAGTATTTGAAGTTAGTTGTTCAGATTGTAGCAATATACTTCTTTTAAAGGACAATATATTACAGAAAAAGATATATATTGTATGTCTGTGTGTTATTTAGCACATCATTAATACAAATGGTGGATATAATGTCAAAGCAGGCATTTTTCTTGGAACTGTGCTTACTAGAAAAGATGGTAGAAACTATAGGGTTCAAAATGTTTCTAATTAAGATGTGAACTGGCAATTACGAAGTGCTAATTATTTATAAGGAGAGGTTTACATGAACCTAATCGGTTAATCGTGGCAGGGTATAATCCTCAACTGGGCTGATAATTTTAAAAAAATCTGTCAGCAGGTTTTTGCTATGTAATCTGAGAGCACCATGATGTAGCAGAAAAGTGTCACGATGACTTTGGGATAGCAGGGAACCAGAACTCATAAGCTGTCCCTCAAGTTAGGTGGACCTAAGCTATCTCTAATCTCTGGGATACTCCTAATGGTGGAGATGCCGGAGTCTCCTTTCTGGGTCCTGACCAGTTCTGATCTTATTCCACCCTCCCCCCAGGGAGGGATGGGACAGGAGTGTGTAGAAACCCAGAGATAAAGACAGACAAGGGAAAGCCAAAACTCTGTCATATACCACGTGCACACAAAAGTAAAGACAATAAGAGATTCAGTAGGAAAAACAAGAGCAGGAAGGAAGTATAAAATAACAGACACTCTACAAGTGTTCCAAGCAATATGCATCACTTAAGCACAACTTTCACCAGAAAGTCTGGGACACCCCTCCTCACATACCAATACAGAACAAGCTATAGCTGTCATGGGTAGAAAGGTTCCACCAACATAAATAGGAGGAAAGCAGATGTCATAGGTTTCCCTACAAATTGTGATTAAAGGAGCAAGCAGACTAACAGATTAACTCTTGCTAGCCTGCCCATAAATCAGCACAGAGCAGGTCGACGTCCGAGTCTGCCTGTGTTTATTCCAGGCATCAGAGAAACCATAGGGCAGAGTGGCATAATCTGCAACCTGAACAGAGCCTAATTCCAAAATGACAGTCGGCAAAGTTTGTGCATAACTCCATGTGACACAAAGACCCTGATGTGTTACTTCCTGGGTTTTTCTGTTTCAATAAAATAAGTGTTTTATCAGCATGAAATTATCACTCCAGGACAACTAGCCTTCTGCCTCCTAGTTAAACCATACCCCAGCACTGATTAACAGCTTTTTGACTATATAGAAGTTTACAGAAAGCTGTGGTGGGGGCGGTTTATACACAGCTTAACACACTGAGATCTGCCATATCTGCATCAGAAAAAAATGTGACTATCATAACTGCTGCACCCAGTAAATCATAGCTGGAATCAGGGTCTCTGTCCCTACATCATGCGGCTGTTAGATTACAAAGGCAAAATCTGCTGACATGTTCCCTTTATATATCAGTGCTGTATCTAATCAAATACTCAGGGCTCTGTTGGTCCCCCATTATCTCCTATCAATATGCAAGATACTGATTAAACTATCCTTCCGTTGCTCAGTGGTCTTCATATTTTTTAATCTTTGCTACTTTTGGAATAAAAAAATAACAGTAATATGAACTGCACATTATAGCTCTGTATTGTGAATTGCTAGCCATAAAAGAACCACTAAGCTTTAAAGGGAACCTGTCACCAGAGTTTGGCCTTCTAAACTAAACTATAAAATCTCCCGCCCTGTATGTAATTTGTCCGGTCCTAATCTGCGCCCTCTGTCCCTCCTTTCGCCCTCTTCCTGTGCTGACTGAAGTGGATGAGGCCTCGGACTCCATCCACGTAGGAGGGCAAAATCTCACGCTTGCGCTGCCATATTCCCAGCTCGCGCAGGCGTACTTTGCTCTGCCCTATTGCGGACAGAGCCAAAAACATAGGCGTGTTCTCTGTGCAGGATTTTGCCCGGCAATGTGGTTGACGTCACCCGCTTTATCCATAACGCTAGGAAAAACCTCACGCCTGCGCAGACAACTTGCGCAGGCACACCTATATTTTTGCCTCTGACCGCAATAGGGCAGAGTGAAGTGCGCCTGCATGAGCCAGGAATATGGATATTTTGCCTACCTACATGGATGGTGCCCAAGGGTATGTGCCCACGATCAGGACTCGCTGCATTCAGAACGCAGCGAGTCCTGACCGGGGGGGCCGCATGTCTCCTCCGCAGGAGACTGCAGCTGTCAGTACCCAAGATGAGGGTTCTGTGCGCTGCGGTCTCCTGCTTGTGTTCACCCTATGGAGGATGCATCCGATTCCACAGCAAACAATTGACATGCTGCAGTCTGGAAAGCCGCTCTGCAGGTCAGCGTTTGCTGCGGTAAAAAGAAGCATAGTGGGCACGGGATTTCTAGAAATCCTGTCCCCTATGCTTGTACTGTACACCACAGCAGTTTAAACGCAGCTGAGGTAGGCTGCGTCCAAATCGCTGCAAATACTGATCGTGGGCACGCACCCCAAGGCATCATCCACGTCAATTAGCACAGTAGGAGGACAAAAGGAGGGACAGGAGGCGCAGATTAGGACACCCATCGGAACAAGGCGAGAGATTTTATAAAAGGGGGTCAACAGGAGGTCAGGAGGTAACGTGCACCTTTATAGAATGTAGCACAGGCGCTGCTCAAGGTGTTAGTTTTAGTTGTGAAAGCCAAAATCTGATGACAGGTTCCCTTTGATGTTAGTTCTGGCCACCAAGAAAATATCACAATAATTATACATTTTGTATTGTATTCTAAATGAGAACTAAAATATTACATGGACCTCAGCCTCAAGCAGATGTCCTGACTAGAGATGCACTGGAGGTGGCGAGCAGGATCTGGTTCAGCAGCCAAGTCTGTAATCTGTGGCTACCGAACAGGAGACCATCAAACCACCTGCTACTTGATGGCATCCTCGGCTGCGCCCTTTTGTATAGCTGGCCTGGTATAACATCATTGCTGTAGCATGACACATATATGACATCGTGCCAGGCCAGTTAATCAAAAGAAGAGCCACAGCCATCAGGTAGCAGGGGGTTTGTTGGTGTAAGGTACCGGGTTTTCCATTGATCTGATGTCTCTGCTTGCCCTTGTCCAAGATGGAGTCTGTTGCCTCGTCTTGCCCTTGGACTTCCTGTCTGTCTTGTTATAAGTCTCGGTCCAGGATCTACTGATTGCCTGAGTATTTTTTGCTAGTTGACTCATGAGAAACCCTTGGCTTGCTTCTGGACTTCCTGTTGTCATTTGTAGTTCTGTGCTCTGCTCATTACTAGAAGAGCTCCCTCACCACTGTATTACCTTAGTCTTTACTCTCTGCTTAGTCATCAGTGTTCTAAATCCAGGACTCAATTTGTATGGACTGTGTGCTGGACTTGTGTGAGACTTAGTCAGCCCTAAATACACTGGTGAACACTTGTTTGCAGAACATCTCTGCTTATAAACTCTGCACATTCACGTTTAAGTGCTGGTCGCACCCATTATAATTTCTGGACATTCACATATTAGTGTTGAAGCACTTCCATTTAATATTGGTAGTTGCCTTCTGTTATCTCTGCAGTAATACTGTGTGTTTATTATTTGCCAATACAGAATATTTACCGAATCCTGGTCTCTGTTCTGTATATATCATGCTATCAGATTCCTGAGTGTCTACATAATTGTTACAGTTGGGTTCCTATACAATAGCAATTCAGACCAGATATAGTTCCTACTTCTTCTGGTCTTCTAAAACTTGAGACATGAATATACAGTACCTAATCTATTCTACAAATGCAAATCTAGAGAGGGGAGTCCATTTAAGATTGGTGTCTACCCCAGGTTAAAGGGTTGCACTAAAAGAACCCTAATGTAGTCTCCATAGTTGCTTCAAAAGTGGACATTGTGTGTGAATTATGAAAAGGCGATAGAGGTACCAGAACCCCCTATTGCAGTGATTAGGAACGGGTTGGTGCTATCCTCTTGTTATGTTAGTGTTATGTTGGTTCTTCTTCGAATAATATCACTTGCAAATATATAATATAAAAAAATGAACCACAATTTGCCAAAATTCATTTCCCTTATTGATAGTAGGACCTGTCGTAATGTTGATGTTAGCAACTCAAAAACTATCAATTTCCACTTGAACTTTTCACTTCACAAAATATGTTCTGTCCCTGACTTGGTTGAATGACTATATAATCCATCAGGCTTTAACTTACATACTGTATACATAAAAACAGGTTTGAAGAAATAGATGTTTGTTCATATTCATCTGCTCCAGAGAACATCCTGGATAAAATGGTGCCGAGCTCCAATGAGAAGTTCTCTTTTTCATTCTGTACAGACATAGTCGATCCATCTTTCTTGCTCCAGTCCAAACTCTCAGGAAGAGTTATGAGTGTAATTTGCTTACTGCGTGCAGCATTGCCCACCTTTCCAAAAGACAACTGGGAATTCCAGCAGCTTCCAGAAGTAAACAGCGCTAATTGATGACACTAAGCGTGAGCTGATATTATTACATTTGTGTCTTCACCTCCCTTAAGTGCTGCCAGCTCAGTAGAAACAACATAGCGTGTTGTCTGCTGTGACTTTAATGATGTCTCAAAGTAATGACTTCAGGCTTCACCAATCACTCACCATAGTTGTTGATTAAAACATACAAGATATACACGTACAAAATGCGAATTTTGAAGGCAGTATTTGACAGCTCGAAGGCAGGGGACAATGATAATCTATAAAGCATGTTGTTTACTTGTTTGGCATGATAAAAATGCACATAAAAGTCAAATAAGATGAATAACGCTGGGCAATAGATGTCTTTCAGTTCAGTTTAGAGGGATTTTCCACTAAATGGTGCCGAAACGATAGCATATTTGTAAATAGAAAGTAGATCTCAGCACTAGACTTCAAGTATCAGCAACTCCACAGGACTAAAACCACATCAGGTCAATAATCTGTCTACAGGTCAGGTCTGAGGAAGCACAGGTAGCGGTGCTCAGCTTATATTTAGATACATTCTATAGTCCAAAAATAGAAAAAAGCGACACTTACGGTAGTACCAATGTATCCCTTATTAAAACAAATACATAGGCTGTGCCGAGCAGACACTATCCCAGCCAGCCAATGCTGTTGCGCATGAACCCACGAGTGTAGCTATTTCCTATTTTTGCACTATAGATACGAGATATATAGTAGATTTTGGACTCGTAGCACAAGGCCTCTGTTGGCTATATCTCGTTGCTCTGGTTTCTGTGACATCGACACAACAACACAAATCATCGCTGCTACCAATCATTGAGCTTACTACCAATGCTCATGTAAGGAGGTTGCTTTAGAAATATTCATAGTTTAATCTTAAATGGGGGGAATTCCCCATGAAAAATATTTTTTACCCATCCATAAGACAGCTGATAAATGTAGGAGCTTCTGAGACTCCTGATCCAGAAGACAAATGTCCTACAGTGCCCTGTGTGAATTGGATGTATGTGTCAGGCTGCCACTAGGGGGTGATGAAGCCCTGCAGGACAGAAGCAAGACAGTCAGAGAGAAGGTGGACACGCCGTGTGTGCTTGGTGCAGTAACTCTCTGTACAAGCCGGAAAGCAGATACCGCGAGGCGTGTGAGAGATGGTTGGGCAGGCCGGGTCATACACTGAGCAGGGAGGACGAAGACCGAAGGAACGAGCAGAAGCGAGGTCGGGGTCAGGCCGAGGTCAATACCAGAGGAACAACTGAGAAGGAGAGGTAGGAGGGGTATAAACAACCGGAGCTAAAGGGAGTAACGAAGGTGGGGACGAGGAACGGACACAGACAGAGGGCGAGGGCTCAGGAGGAACACGTAAAGGGCACTTTACACACAGCGACATCGCACCCGTCCCCGTCAGTTGTGCGTCACGGGCAAATCGCTGCCTGTGACACACAACATCGCTAAGAACGGTCACATGTACTTACCTGCCTAGCGACGTCGCTGTGGCCGGCAAACCGCCTCCTTTATAAGGGGGCGGTTCGTGCGGCATCACAGCGACGTCACTAAGTGGCCGCCCAAGAGAAGCGGAGGGGCGGAGATGAGCGGGCGGAACATCCCGCCCACCTCCTTATTTTCTCATTGCGGACGGCCGCAGGGACGGTGATATTCCTCGTTCATGCGGTGTCACACAGGAACGACGAACAACCTGCATCCTGGAACAGCAACAATATTTGGGAATAGAACGACGCGTCAACAATCAACGATAAGGTAAGTAATTTTGATCTTTAACGGTCGGTCGTGCGTTTCACACTCGACGACGGCGCTAACGAGGCTGGATGTGCGTCACGAATTCCGTGACCCCCAACGACATCTCGGTAACGATGTCGCTGTGTGTAAAGTGCCCTTAAGGATCAACAATTACAGGGACCAGCAATCACAGGCAGAGCAGCGCTAAGCTTATAGCCGGCACTGGGTCACCGGGGATGACACTATTTAAAGCATCCTAGATCTGGGAGGGAGGCCCGGGATAAAGGCTCCGCCCCCTAACCATGTGGTCGGGGAGTTGAAACTGAGACAGTATGACAGCATAAATAGCACTGTTTGCACATACATATTACTGGTCCTTTCACACAGGAGACTTTGGAACCCCCATTTTTGTGATTGATGGGGGTTCCATTGGTCACACACCTCCAGCAATCATACATTTCTTACTTATGCTGTGAATACTTGATATATGCTGTTTATTAAGCCCGCTTTACACACTACAATATATCTTACGATGTGTCGGCGGGGTCACGTCGTAAGTGACGCACATCCGGTATAGTAAGGTACATTGTAGTGTGTAACAGCTACGTGCGATTGCGAATGAACGGTAAAACGTTTATCGCACGCACGTCGTTCATTCCTCATAAATTGAACATCAGGTTGTTGATCGTACCCTGGGTAGCACACATTGCAGTGTGTGCCCCCCCCCTGGAACGATGAACAGATCTTACCTGCGTCCTGCGGCTCCCGGCCAGCAATGCGTAAGGAAGGAGGTGGGCGGGTTGTTTACGTCCCGCTCATCTCCGCCCCTCCGCTTCTATTGGCCGGCTGCCGCGTGACGTTGATGTGACGCCGAACGTCCCTCCCACTCCAGGAAGTGGACGTTCGCCGCCCACATCAAGGTTGTATGGACGGGTAAGTACGTGTGACGGGGGTTAATCGTTTGTGCGGCACATTCAATAAAATTGAACGTGCCGCACATACGATGGGGGTGGTTACGATCGCATACGATATCGTATGCGTAATCGTAACATGTAAACCAGGCTTAAGACAACCAATATACAAGGGATTGTATATAATTAACAAAAAGTTACAGATGAATAGAGATGAGCGGATCCGTGGAAGTTTGATTCGGCAGGTTCAGCCGGACTCTACATAAAGTTCGGTTTAGGACCCGGACTTGACCTGAACACCAATGGAAGTCACTAATTGGGCAGTTCGGGTCTCTGACTACATGGAGCCAGCCATAAACACAACACTTCCGGGGCGGATGGGTGTTGTTATTCCCTTTTTTGTGTTTGGTGCACAGTACATCCGATCACATTGTTGTTACCCGCAGTGCGCGCCGATCAAACACTGCAAGCAGCCCGCACTGGGGTGAACACCAAGCGTATCAGAGCACAGTGATGCTCACGCGAGTGTTTTGCATATGAAAAGCACCCAAACTCTGAATCCGAACTATTGTTGGTTTTTTTTTTAAAGTCTGTGTTTGGTATGAACACTGAACCTTGGGTTTGCTCATCTCAGTTGAATACTAATGTCTTCTGTATACGAATATGTTTGTTTTTTTCATTCAAATTGCATGGGATCCCTCGAATAGCAATTACAGCATAGCCACACAAGAATCATATGTATTTTTAATGTGCCTATTTATAAGAATCCTCGAATTACAGAAGTTTTACCAGTACATAAAAGTGATGAGGTATCTCTGAGATATGCCAACACTTTATGATCATTTGGATTTTGACTTTATAATTGCACCGGCTTCGAAGTTTCTGTACACAGTGACCCTTCCGCTGAATGGAAACTGCAGGAAAGTTTGACTAAAGTGAATTGGGCTGTGAGCTTTAAAGGGAAAGGAAAGTTTTGAATGGAATGCAACGCTATCTTTCCCAAAAACAATATATCTTTAAGATATTGCTAAACAGAATTTGTAAAACCCTGTAAATTGTAATAACTTGGCAGAAGAGGACATTTTTCCATTGCCATTACCTTACAGCTATGACATTCTTAAAGGGGTTATCCGGCTTCTTTTGACTTTTTTTTTTATTCCCCCATTGGGCTACATTGGGGCAGGTAAGTAGATAGAGACCACTTACCTGCCCTGCTGTCAGCCCCTCTCCCCCGGCTCAGAGTGGTCATGTGACCGCTCCTGCTGCGATTTTGCTGCTTCCGGTCATTTCATGTCAACATGGGCAGGGCCATGTTGATATGCAAATCTGGAACAGCATATTACCGCCCTGCTGGGCTGTACAGTGCGATGAGCCCCGCCCCCTTCCCTGCACCCTCCCACACATTCCCCCGCACCTCTTACTCTCCCCGCAACCTCCCCCTGCACTTCTGTGGGGTCCGTGACCTGGGGGAGGGGCATGGCTGCAGCTGCCGTGGTGTCAGCGCCAGCACCGGGCCCCTACTCAGGATCACACATTCAAATATACCGGCATCGCAGATCACAAATGCCGGTACATTTGAAAGTGCTGATGAGAAGCAGCGGCAGCGCTGCTTCTCATCACTGTCCCGCTGTCTGTGCTCTCTTCAGCACAGCGGTGACGTCACTACTGTGCTGATATGGCCAGAGCACAGACAGCGCGCGAACGTGCAGGAGCGACGGGGACCGAGGATGGGTGAGTATGTACTCCCTACATGTGTTCCCGATGGGGATGTGGGGGTCGGTCGGTGCAGAGCGCCGCGTGCGGTACAGAGCCATATGTGTGTGTGTGCGGTGCAGAGCCATGCGTGTGCGGTGCAGAGCCATATGTGTGCGTGTGCAGTACAGAGCCATATGTGTGTGCGGTGCAGAGCCATGCGTGTGCGGTGCAGAGCCATATGTGTGCGTGTGCGGTACAGAGCCATATGTGTGTGTGTGTGTGTGTGTGTGTGCGGTGCATAGCCATGCGTGTGCGGTGCAGAGCCATATGTGTGCGTGTCCGGTGCAGAGCCATATGTGTGCGTGTGCGGTGCAGAGCCATATGTGTGCGTGTGCGGTGCAGAGCCATATGTGTGCGTGTGCGGTGCAGAGCCATATGTGTGCGTGTGCGGTGCAGAGCCATATGTGCGTGTGCGGTGCAGAGCCATATGTGTGCGTGTGCAGAGCCATATGTGTGTGTGTGCGGTGCAGAGCCATATGTGTGTGTGTGTGCGGTGCAGAGCCATGCGTGTGCGGTGCAGAGCCATATGAGTGCGTGTGCGGTGCAGAGCCATATGTGTGCGTGTGCGGTGCAGAGCCATATGTGTGCGTGTGCGGTGCAGAGCCATATGTGTGCGTGTGCAGTGCAGAGCCATATGTGTGCGTGTGCGGTGCAGAGCCATATGTGTGCGTGTGCGGTACAGAGCCATATGTGTGTGTGTGCGGTGCAGAGCCATGCGTGTGCGGTGCAGAGCCATATGTGTGTGTGTGCGGTGCATAGCCACGCGTGTGCGGTGCAGAGCCATATGTGTGCGTGTCCGGTGCAGAGCCATATGTGTGCGTGTGTGGTGCAGAGCCATATGTGTGCGTGTGCGGTGCAGAGCCATATGTGTGCGTGTGCGGTACAGAGCCATATGTGCGTGTGCGGTGCAGAGCCATATGTGTGCGTGTGCAGAGCCATATGTGTGCGTGTGCGGTGCAGAGCCATATGTGTGCGTGTGCGGTGCAGAGCCATATGTGTGCGTGCGCGGTGCAGAGCCATATGTGTGCGTGTGCGGTGCAGAGCCATATGTGTGCGTGTGCGGTACAGAGCCATATGTGTGTGTGTGTGCGGTGCAGAGCCATGCGTGTACGGTGCAGAGCCATATGTGTGCGTGTGCGATGCAGAGCCATATGTGTGCGTGTGCGGTGCAGAGCCATATGTGTGCGTGTGCGGTGCAGAGCCATATGTGTGTGTGTGCGGTGCAGAGCCATATGTGTGCGTGTGCGGTTCAGAGCCATATGTGTGCGTGTGCGGTTCAGAGCCATATGTGTGCGTGTGCGGTACAGAGCCATATGTGTGTGTGTGCGGTGCAGAGCCATGCGTGTGCGTGTGCGGTGCAGAGCCATATGTGTGCGTGTGCGGTGCAGAGCCATATGTGTGCGTGTGCGGTGCAGAGCCATATGTGTGCGTGTGTGGTGCAGAGCCATTTGTGTGCGTGTGCAGAGCCATATGTGCGTGTGCGGTGCAGAGCCATATGTGCGTGTGCGGTGCAGAGCCATATGTGCGTGTGCGATGCAGAGCCATATGTACGTGTGCGGTGCAGAGCCATATGTGCATGTGCGGTGCAGAGCCCGATGTGTGTGTGCGGTGCAGAGCCCGATGTGCGTGTGCGGTGCAGAGTCCGATGTGCGTGTGTGTGGTGCAGAGCCATATGTGCGTGTGCGGTACAGAGCCATATGTGCATGTGTGATGTGCAGAGACATATGTGCGTGTGATGTGCAGAGACATATGTGCGTGTGCGGTGCAGAGCCCGATGTGCGTGTGCGGTGCAGAGCCTGATGTGCGTGTGCGGTGCAGAGCCCGATGTGCGTGTGCGGTGCAGAGCCCGATGTGTGTGTGCGGTGCAGAGCCCAATGTGCGCGTGCGGTGCTGAGTCCGATGTGCGTGTGTGTGGTGCAGAGCCATATGTGCGTGTGCGGTGCAGAGCCATATGTGCATGTGTGATGTGCAGAGCCATATGTGCGTGTGCGGTGCAGAGCCCGATGTGGTGTGCGGTGCAGAGCCCGATGTGGTGTGCAGTGCAGAGCCCAATGTGATGTGCGGTGCAGAGCCCAATGTGGTGTGCGGTGCAGAGCCCGATGTGGTGTGCAGTGCAGAGCCCGATGTGGTGTGTGGTGCAGAGCCTGATGTGGGGCTGTTATTTGCAATGCTGTAGTGATAACAGGTCAGTGCTGAGGCTGAATACTGACAGGGAATGTGTGTGCAGGGGGCGGGCAGAGGGCGAGGCTGGACACTGGGGTGGGGCTGGACACTGAGGCCGGGCGGTGCCAGCTCTGACTGAGGTTTTGCACAGGAAGTGGTCAGTTTGCTTGTGCTGAATGTAAACAAGGAGCTGCAGAGAATAAAGGGTGAATTCAAGAGGAACAAAAGTTAGAAAACAAAAAATAACAATGTAGGGGTGTTTTATATGACAATACAACACAGATTAGCTTACCAAAAATGTTTGAGTTTATGTCGGACAACTCCTTTAACAATGAGTGTGATCATTACAATCTGCATAATGTACTTTATAACGATATTATGAAAATATGGAAAATTACCTAACAGGCGCTGGGGGACTGAATGCAAAATCTATATTATGAGCCACATAAAAAAATGTTGCATTTTGGTCTTGGGTTGCATCTGTAAAGACCTGCCATGAAAAACCTAATCAATAGGTGCTGGGATTGAAGCCTTGCACAAAAAGGTCACCAAGGACTCTACATTGTATGTCTACACTTCCTATCCCAAATTCTATCCCTAAATATTTCACACAGTGCTCCTTGGTGGTATGAAGCCTTTGAGAGACATGATGAAATATAATAACTTACAGTTCAAGATTTCATGTCTATAAAAAGAATAGTAGCAAAATTATCACATTCTGAACTAAAAAATTAAGACATCACAATACTGATCTAATGTGGACAAATGGTAATTTAATATTTACACTACGATCTGATGCTCTCCCACGACAAATTCAAGTCACTTAGAAGACATCCAATAAAGTATCACCCCCATAGGATGACCAAAGTGAAAATCTACAGATAATTCATGAGCCAGCCAGATAATTTTCAACCATAATGGGAATTCCCTTAAAGGGAATTTGTCACCAGATTTTTGCTCCCCCATCTGAGATCACTATAATGTAAAGACAGAGATCCTGATTTCAGTGATGTGTCACTTATTGAGCTGTTTGCTGTCATTTTAATAAAATCAATGTTTTCTCTGCTGTGGGTCTAGCAGTAAGGCCCTCTTCACACATCAGTGATTCTGGTATGTATGTTACTGTTTTTATACGTACCAGAATCACAGTATGTATTCTGATACGTACAGTATAGACCCGTAAGTAGCTGCAGAGGGGAGACCGCGGCGGCAGGACACAGCATTGCGGGAAACTTCAGCACCATAGAGAGTAGAAGCATGGACAGTTGAGTATAAGTGCCTGATCTCCGTGTGTTATCACGGATAGCACACGGAGATCACACGTGTGCTAAAATCACGGCACACGGAGGGACATACGCACCTTTATCATGTCAGTGAAAAAGTATTTGCTTTTCACTGATGTGTGAAGGAGGCCTTATACAGAGCTCATGAATATGATGGACTATCTGACAACAGGTTTGCTAGTCCTCTAATGATCTACAGATAATTAAACAGGGATTCTATCAAAACTACACTAAGCAGCCTAGAAAGTGACACACCACTGGTAACAGAGTCTCTGCCCCTACTTTATGCTGCTCTCAGTGTAGGTGACAAAAATATGGTGACAGATTCCCTTTTATTTGATATAGAAGATTTTATTAAAATGGGTTAACATAAAAACAGAGAAAATGTAAAAGGAAGACTAAACACTAAGGCCCCTTTCACACATGTTTTTTGCCATTAGTCACAATCCGTTTTCTAGACGGATCCGTCGCAGATTGTGGCTAAATTGATGCGACAGATCTGTTTTTCGACGGATCCGACTAGTTGGGGGCTAAATAATAAATTGGAGCATGCTCAGTTAAAAAAACGGAATCCGTTGCTAGATTCCGTCATTTGACGGATTACGACAGATCCTGTGCCTATAGTCTTCCATTCTATCAAACGGACGGCGACAGATCAGTTGCTGTCCATTTTTTTGACGTACACAAAAAAATGTTACTTTGGTCATCGTCTCCATCCGACAGACAAACATTGCTAATGAATGTGCAGCGTCATTCAGAGTCAAGGTAAATCTCACATCTTTGCTGGTACTGTGCCCGACGCTGCATTTCGGCCCAGCTCGCATGATCAGAAGTCCTGGGATCATCCGCTCTGAGCCAAAATCCAGTGTGGGGTGCAGTGGCAGCAGAGAGGTGAGAGTGACTGTGCCTTTGTTGTTGCACATCCATTAGCATGTTAGCACACCCACAGGGGCATACTTACATGCTAAGGGACCCGACTAGCCAAGGGAACTAACACCCTTTCGAATAGTCCCTGGCCTCATTAGCATATCATAACGGATCCTTAGACGTGTAAGAAAAAAGAAAGTCCAGCTCACCACTATGTCCATCCATCCTCAGTATGGAGTCCCGGAGCCAGCCTTACCATGGCTTCCAAACGAATAAAGATAATCTAAGAATTCAGTTCAAAATATACGAGATTTCTTTATTTCTTGTTTATATCAATAACTAGATATAGTACCCGGGCGTTGCCCGGGATAGTAACTGTCTCTCTGTCTCTCTCCATGTCTCTGTCTGTGTGTCGCTGTCTATCTGTCTCTCTGTCTCTCTGTCTGTCTCTTTCCTTGTCTGTCTGTCTCTATGTCTCTGTCTGACTATTTCTATCTCTGTCTGTATTTGTATCAGTCTATCTGTTTCCATCTCTATGTCTGTCTGTGTCTCTCTATCTCTGTGTCTGTCTCTATGTGTGTGTCTGTCTGTCTCTTTAACCGTCTGTCTCTTTCCCCGTCTGTCTTGGTCTGTCTCTTTCCAGGTCTGTCTCTTTCCAGGTCTGTCTCTTTCCCGGTCTGTCTCTTTCCCCATCTGTCTCTTTCCAGGGCTGTCTCTTTGCTCGTCTGTCTCTTTCCAGGGCTGTCTCTTTGCCAGTCTGTCTCTTTCCAGGGCTGTCTCTTTGCCCGGCTGTCTCTTTCCAGGGCTGTCTCTTTCCAGGGCTGTCTCTTTCCTCGTCTGTCTGTCTCTTCCCCCATCTGTCTCTGTGTCTCTGTCTGTCTTTTTCTGTCTCTCTATCCATCTCTCCACTGACATCTTATTACCTCACGCATAAGCTTCAACTAACAGTTTATTTTGTTCCTATAGCAACCACTGACAGTTGCTATTAATAACCTATAGCTCCCACCTCCATTCAGTTTAATGGCGGCAGGATTTTAGAGACTAAAGGTGGTGTCACACATAGCGACACTGCAGCGATCACGATCAGCGATCTGACCTTATCAGGATCGCTGCTGCGTCATTACATGGTCGCTGGTGAGCTGTCAAACAGGCAGATATCCCCAGCGACCAGTGACCAGCCCCCAGCCAGCAGCGACGCGTGGAAGCGTAACTAAGGTAAATATCGGGTAACCAAGGAAAGCACTTCTCTTGGTTACCCGATATTTACCTTAGTTACTAGCGTCCGCCGCTGTCACGCTGCCAGCGCCGGCTCCCTGTTCCCTGCACTCCTAGCCAGAGTACACATCGGGTTAATTACCTGATGAGCAGAGTGAAGGCAGATAGCCGTAACGTTACATGACTGAGGCAGTGATAGATCCAGGAAAGGTTAAGGAGTAAGGGATGGGGTTTTTTCTACCTAAGGAATGTGGTGGGGGGTGAGCGAGCAGGAGGAGAGACGGGGGGGCAGGGGCCATATAAGAAATAGGTCCCATGTTAAGGTGTCATTCCTTTGTCCTGGACTCAAAGACTGAACCAGCAGTATGGATGCCTTGCTGAGGAGCGTTCAGACAGCGGCTTTGACGTGTAGGCCCGAATGGATTCAGGCCCAGCTAGACGAATTGCTGAAGAGTGCCCGGGGATACAGCATCTGTCCCTTCTGAACTTTCTGAACATCAAACTCTAAGAAGATCCAGACCTCCTGAGAGACTAACTTCTGAAATGGGCCAATAGGACTCACAATAGGATCATAAGTCCTTCTGTTACTTCTAGGAAAAAGAGCAAAGCGCAGCTCGGCCTCTGATCCTTCTTACAAACCAGGAAGGAAACTACAGTACAAGAATAACAAGGTACAGAGAAAAGAGCCAGACCATCTAACCAGAGAGACACCAAGAAGTGCAAGGAGAAAGTCTCAGCTCTACTGAGGTGCCAGCCAGAGAAGCAGCCACACAAGCTACAACTGACGTGACGACAGCCCACCATGAATCCTTAGAACTTCCTCAACAAACTTTGCATCATTCTAGAGGACATCATACGGCCTCACCCCAGGAAATGAACCAACACGGGGGGATGGGCTTAGGACACACAACATTTCCGGATCCGGGTTCTCATTACACGAGGAGTGGTAGGAATCCAAAAAGACAACTGCGCAAAAGTACTTTAACCAAACAAAGACTTCATCGGCCGGCTCAGGATGTGAGTCAGGCAATAAATCTACAGCTACAAGACTCAGAGAGATTCCAGACAATGACTATGACACAGATAACGACTCCCCACTAGAGGGCAGCAGCACGCAGCACTTCAATAATGAAGGGCTGTAGAGACTATAACTAATACGTCACGGACGGCTGGTCAACCTAGGACGCAGCAGGTATTGGTGAGAACACTTTTTCTTGTCCTATATCTAGTGTAACAACACCTGTAATGAGTCCAGTGGGCGCAGTTGGGGGTACAGTTCCCGGCAATGTAGGATGGGATCTTAATTCAGTAGTACAGCAATTAGTGTCAGGGGTTAAGGAGGCTTTGAGTCAGTCTAGCTTACCCATAACTTCTTCTCCTATTGCTGCATGGTGTGGGAATGGTCGCCGGACATCGGAGGTGGTAAGTCAGTCGTGTGCTGATCCAGAGACACAGGAGGACGCAGTAAATTCACAAGGGTTACATTATCTGATGCAGCAAAAGGAGAATTATATGTATGTTTTGAGGGTCCTCTAGGAATTCATTTGAAACAGGAGGTTAGGGAGAAGATTTGGGCCGACGAATATGTGGAATATTTTCATTATTGCCCTTAGAAAAATATAACTTGGATAGAGTAAGGTTTGATGAGAGGAAAAGAGAGGAACAAGAAAGACGGTATTGTCTCATCCCCCAAACATTTAGCAATTGGTTCCAGGCCTTTGCCATATTAGCAAGTGTAATAGGCCAAAAAACTCCTGAACATTGCTCTGCCTTATTTTGTTACATGAATTCTATCGGGGAGGCGCACCGTGTGTATGGAGGTTTAGCATGGCTGCGCTATGATGAGCAGTTTCGCCAACGAAAGGCTGGTCGCCAAGGGATTCGTTGGGATCACAAAGATAGGTTTATGGATGCGTCTCATGACAGCGCCACGTGGGGTTAATCAGCCCTTTCAGGGCTATGTCGGCAGATCATCAGCAATCGGATTGTCGGCAGCAAACAGAAAAGGTTGCTGCTGGCAGTTCAATGATAGCCAGTGCAGATTCGGAAACACATGCAGGTACAGACATGAATGCACCTTCTGTAGTGGAAACCATAGCCTATCAAAATGCTTTAAACGAAATAAAACCCCAACAGCAGAGATTAACCAAAAAGGGGGAAACCCCAATTAGACTCGGGGAGATGGTGGGCTATCTAAGCAGGTACCCAGATAGAAAAGCAGCACAATTGCTGGGGGAGGGTTTCTCAGAAGGTTTTAAGATCCCATCTACTTCGGGCCCATTAACCTGTTCTCGT
>NC_134354.1:122035333-122135333 GCF_048569485.1 Anomaloglossus baeobatrachus
TGCAGAGTGCACAGTAATGAGAAAAAAAAAAACTTTTTTGAATTTACCAAATGGCTGGAATAAAACAGAGTGAAAAATTTAAAGGGTCTGAATACTTTCCGTACCCATGGTCTATGTGTATATAATATATATCTAACATAGTGGTTTTCTCACTGATCTCCATCTATTACCATATACTTAAGAGCAATGAATTGTAACCTTCATTCTCAATAGCAAATGGCACCTTTGGGTATAGACTGATCAAGAATCTATTGGCTGCATGCAGTGTGATGGGCATATATCCCCGATAATATGGACTGTCAAGGCTTCACCTGCCAAACACTTCTACCCTATATGATCAGTAACGCGTCTGGGTAGGGGACATTGTTACTTAAAGCAGAATTCCAGCAAGAACTTTAAATAATATTTTAAGTAATTACCTATAGCAAATATTTACCTGCTAGTTATTTTCTTCTATTATTCCAGACCAAGGTTTACCCTAACCACAATAGGTCACTGTTATGAGCAAAGTTTTTAAATGTACTGCGTGTTGAAAAGAGTCTGAGTAGTCTGAATCCCACGACATCCCCCTTCAGCAGTGGGTGCCCATACACCTTACACAGCTGTCGGCTGACCATTTGCTGGGAGACAGCGATCTCTTCCGATTCCCCTATACACATGAATGCTCAGTTAGCAACAGCTTTTCTCCTGAAAACAAAGGAATCGGGAATTGAAATTCAACAGGCCTGGTCTTTTTTAACCCAAAGTCATCTCTCGAAGGAGTGTTGGGAAGCAATGCATATTACGTGGTCTGCCAGTCCCAAGGAAAACAGCAGGTCTGAGGACTATTCGCTAATGTGTAAAGAGGGCCTTTATGCTGCTAATGCTATTTACTTCCACCATGTTTTGAACAGCAACTTGGCTTTAAGATCAGGGTTAACAAAAACAGAAGCTGTATCACTGAACCATACAGCTTGTACGGTGTGTCTCTGAAAATAAGACAGGGTCTTATATTATTTTTTGCACAGAGAGATGGGCTAGGGCTTATTTTCAGGGAGAGGTCTTATTTTTTCCCTATGAACAACAATCCACATTTGTTCTTCAATAAAAAAAAAAAACAAAAAAAAACAAAAAACCCCAACATATATTCAACTGTACAATCAGATCACATTCTGGAACATCAACATAACTCTCCACACCCTGGGTGTAAACAAAAATATATGTATATACACACACACACACCTATGCATCTCTCCACATAGATAAGATATATATGTGTGTGTGTGTATGTACGTAACACACACACATAGATATATATATCTATACCTATGTGTTATATATATATATATATATATATATATATATATATATATATATATATATATATATATATATATATATATATATATATATATATATATACATACACACACACACACACACACACACACACACCAAATAGGAGACCCTTGGTGACATGACCAGGATGTCACCAAAGGTCCTTAAGGAGTCTTAACCATGAGATAGAAACGCTGTGGGTTCCTGGGAGAATGGCAGTCCTGTGAAATTGACCAGTTTGTTCTCCCTTCCCCCTAATGCCAGTCTTTCAGACCAGCCCATCTCCTGTTCAGTTCCTTTAGACTCCTTCAGCTAAGAGGCCTTTAGTCACATCATGTTCTCATGGCTGTGAAGTCACCAAAGGTCCTTAAGAAGTCTTAACCTCCGAATAGAAACACTGGGGGCTTTAGGGAAAATGGAGGCCCTGAGAAAATGTCCAGCTTGACTCCTCCAAACGCCGACCCTGATTGTAACTAAAGCTTATTTTTGGAGTAGGTCTGATATTTAAAGCATAATATAAAAAACCTGTAAATTATTCTAAAACTTATTTTTTGGGTAGATTTTATTTTCTCAGAAACACAGTATCTGTAATAAAATTAGTTTTTCTCCCTGCAGGAATAAACCGGCAATGAGAAAAAGTTTAGCATGTAACATGCTGGAGGTGTACTTTATGTGCTGAAAGTTACTGGTATTTTCCAGTGGAATGCAGATTCACCTGTACAGTATTAACCCTTTCACGACCGGCCGATTTTTCGCTTTCCGTTTTTTTTTTTCGCCATTCTTTTTCTGAGAGACGTAACTTTTTTATTTTTCAGTCAATATGGTCATGTGAGGGCTCATTTTTTGCGGAACGAGCTGTACTTTTAAATGAAACCATCAGTTTTACCATATTGTGTACTAGAAAATGGCAAAAAAATTCCAAATGCTGAAAAATAGCAAAAAAAGTGCGATAGCACTATGGTTTTTGAGATATTTTATTCACTGTGTTCACTATATGGTAAAACTGATGTGTGGGTGTGATGCCTCAGGTCAGTGCGAGTTCGTAGACACCAAACATGTATAGGTTTACTTTTATATAAGGGGTTAAAAAAAAATCGGAAGTTTGTCCGAAAAAAGTGGCGCACGTTTTACGCCATATTCCGTGACCCGTAGCGTTCTCATTTTTCGGGATCTTAGGCTCAATGACGGCTTATTTTTTGCGTCTCGAGCTGACGTTTTTAACGGTACCATTTTTGCGCAGATGCTACGTTTTGATCGCCTCTTATTGCATTTTGCGCAAAAGTTGTGGCGACAAAAAAACGTCGTTTTGGCGTTTGGAATTTTTTTGCCGCTACGCCGTTTACTGATCAGATTAATTGATTTTATATTTTGATAGATCGGGCGTTTCTGAACGCGGCGATACCAAATGTGTGTATATTTTTTATTTTTTTAACCCTTTAATTTTCAATGGGGCGAATGGGGGGTGATTTGAACTTTTAGGTTTTTTTGTTTTTTTTTAATTTTTTAAAACTTATTTTTTAACTTTTTTTTTTTATTTTACTAGTCCCCCTAGGGGGCTATTGCGATCAACATTCCGATCGCTCTGCAGTATCTGCTGATCACAGCCACAAGGCTGTAAACAGCAGATACGCTGTCTTTCTCTTTTGCTGTGCCCCGGGCACAGCGAAAGTGAAACCAAGTCATGTGTAGTACAGGAGTCATCACATGACCCTGTGCTACCATGACAACTATCGGGAGTCACGTGATCGCGTCACGTGACTTCCGGTTTCGGGTGGTAAGTAAATGCTTACCGCAATCGCGCTTATAATGGCGCTGTCATGTATTGACAGCGCCATATAAGGGGTTAATCGGCACGAGCAGATAACGATTCTGCTCGTGCCTAGCAGGCACACATCTCAGCTGTGAAAATCAGCTGAGATGTGTGCCGATCGCGGCATGCTGCCGCCGGAGGACCGCGGGCAGTAACATTATGTCATTTAGGACGTAATTTTACTGCCCGCGGTCGTTAAGGGGTTAATCTGCTGGTACTGTGATTGGGAAACAAACCTATTTTAAGACGTTTACTGAGATGATCAGCGAATGTGTCACTGAAAGCATATGGGTTATTCCATCCAATATTGTGGGAAGCAGAGAGGACTTGTGTGTAATGGATACAATCTGGCACGCTAGTAATTATTTTCTAGATTAATTATTGTGCCAAAAACGGATTTAAGCTCCAATATTTAAAATCATCCATTGTAACCTTTACCCTGGATGACGAACGTCTTCCATGTTATGCATTGGTGACTACATTTCTTCTATAAGACAACTTTGGTCTAGAAAAGTCACTCAGCAAAGAGAATTTCACCGTGTTCTATGCTGTAGAGGATCAGTCCCTGTACGTACACTGGTGCCCGAGCTGTCTGTCATCGTATGTGCTGTATCTCTTCACATGAATACGACGAACGCGGTCTCGGAGTTCAAAACCCTCATCATCTTCACTGTGAGATGCTTGGCTGCGTGTGCGGCTTGTGGCTTCCAGTAGAGAATTGTCAGGGACTCTGGGGGTTTCATAGAGCAGAACGTTCAGGGTTTCTTCATAGATCCGAGCCTCAGGAAATTCAACCTGATGATTGGGAGAAAAATACATTTTAAACTCCATTGTCTCGTTCATATTACGCGCACACGCTCACACACACACACACACGCACGCGTACACACGCACGCGCACACACACACTTTGTGCCCGTTTTGAGTATCTGCTAAGCAAGCAAATTAGGTGGTGCATGTACAGTCAAACGATCTTACAGGTCTGCTATGCAAAAGCCAGGTTCTATAGCAGCCCTGCAGGCAGGTCCTATGACAGCCACTGTTGGGTTACAGGTAGAGTAGGTCTCCAATATCAAAATAGTGGGTGCCCGAGACCTGGCACCCCCAACGATTAGCTCCAGCCAGATCTATACAGTGACCAGAACAGAACTATCTGCTCCTTTTTATACTTAAGACTGTAGTAAATATCCCAGTTCCCATCTTGGTCTATTTCATAATTTTGCATCCTCAGCAGCACCGTAGGCCCCTTTCACACTGTGTTTTCTCTTCCACTCAGTGGCCCTGTCAGGGTTAATGTTGAAATGCCCAACAAAACAAGATTTGGCAGTAATCACTGACGGGCCACTGACTATAATGATGCAGGTGTCACCAACATGCATTCTATGTCTAGCTGTCCACCTCCCATAGGTGTATACAGCTGAAAAGTATGCACAACAGAGCACACAATGACTCCATCTGAATCATTATAATCAATGACTATCGGCACATATACCCAATTTCCGTTTTGTTAGGGTTCCGGCAGTGAGCCCTGAATAGGCTATGGGATGGAGGAGAAAACGCAGTGGGAAAGACCCTTGCAAAAGTTTGGTCTAACAACATATGAAACATATATTAAATGCCAGAATTATCTATTTTTGCTGTCACCTACCTAAAATGCAATAACAAAAAAGATCCAAATGTATTTACTCAATGCAGTATCAGTATAGCTGTGACCGTAGGGTGCAAAAACTAAGACATCACACAGATCTATACATGGAACAATAAAAACGTTATGGATCACAGAAAATGGCAACAAATTACATTTTTTACCTTTACAAACTTTTGAAACTTTACCATATATTGAATGCAGTAAAAACAAAACCCAAAAATATTGGAATTGCATTTATTTTTTTTTCACCATTTAATCCCACTTTGATTTCTATTCTTGTTGTTAAGTACCGTATTATTCAGATTATAAAAGACGCACTTTCCTCCCAAACATTTGGGAGGAAAATGAGGGGTGCGTCTTACAATCCGAATGTAGCTTACTGGGGGAGGTGCAGAGGGGTCACAAGAGATGCTGCGGACTTAGTGCGGGCTGTGCTGCAGTTGCGCATGCACCGACTCCCGGCGCTATTTCTTTGAAGCCCGACAGTTTCTGGATGCTCCTCCTGCCTCACAATGACCGCAGTAAGCATCAGGGACACCCGCTGCACCGCCTGCAGCATCCCCCTACTCTACCACCTTTGCCTCCTGTGACCTCACTCCACCACTGCTGCCGCCCCCACTCCAGTAAGACACCACCGAATTATAAAGACGGACCCCATTTTTTTTTCCTCTAAATTTGGGGTGAGTCTTATAAAACGAAAAGTATGGTATATTGTAAAATGGTGTTATTCAGAGCAACAACTTGTTTCACAAAAAACAAGCCTCCATGTGACTATGGAAATGGAAAAATAAAAAAATAAAAAAGTTGTACATTTTGGAAAAAGGACAGAAAAAAAAAATCAAAAAGCGCAAAAACAAATTGGCTTCGGGGGTTAACTGCACAAAAATAATCTCAATGGTGGTACTGTGTAGACGTAGAAACCTTTACCTTTGTTTGCTTCTTTTCAGTGGCATAAACAATAGAGGTGCAGCAGACCTCTGCCAGCTTCCGCCCCTGACCGTAGAAAGACCAGCAGCAGATCTCATCTCCAATCACGTCCTTCATAAATAAGACTCGCCCGTTGAAGCGGAGGGAAAGCTTGTCAAACAGCTCAATATTTTTCAGAAGATTGTCGTCAGAGTTACTATAATAAAAGAGAGAGAATAGATAAATGGCATTAATAAAGAATCACAGTATATGAGTTTAGTCACACAGCGGTCATTCTGCAGTTAGCTGCGTTTTCATAAAAAAAAAAAAAAAAAAGTTAATCTAATAATTTTTCTAAATTGCGCAAAAAAGAAGTAAATATTCTTGTTATAAATAGCCACAACAGGTGTAAATACTAGCAAGTAAGAATATTACACCATAAGTAAGGTGTTGTTACAAGAGCTCACACACATTTGTGTTTCTATTCTTTTTTATATATTACATTATTGTGACTTTGGTCTTTGATCACTTTTAAGCATTATAATTGTTAACAAGACAAAACGATGGCTCAGCTGACGATACACTGAAGCCTTGGTCGGAACAGTAAAAAAAAGTAAAAGGTTGGCGCGACATCGCAATGATGACATTGCACCAGCCCAACCAATAAAAAGAGGAGCCGGGAATGACAGGAGGAAAGGAGATTCACAGGGGTCCTGTCCTGCGGCCGGGGATCGCTGACCTCCAGCGGCCGGGGATCGCTGACCTCCAGCGGCCGGGGATCGCTGACCTCCAGCGGCCGCGGATCGCTGACCTCCAGCGGCCGCGGATCGCTGACCTCCAGCGGCCGCGGATCGCTGACCTCCAGCGGCCGCGGATCGCTGACCTCCAGCGGCCGCGGATCGCTGACCTCCAGCGGCCGCGGATCGCTGACCTCCAGCGGCCGCGGATCGCTGACCTCCAGCGGCCGCGGATCGCTGACCTCCAGCGGCCGCGGATCGCTGACCTCCAGCGGCCGCGGATCGCTGACCTCCAGCGGCCGCGGATCGCTGACCTCCAGCGGCCGCGGATCGCTGACGTGGCCGATGGACCGGATGTTGTGAATCGATTCTTAATACAGCTTACTTGATGGAAGGCTGCCCGTGAGGATGATTTATATATTAATAGGTCAGTCTTCTGTACATTAGTTTTTCTCAGAATAAATTAATTTAAAATCAGTCATTAAATAATCTGCTCTACCCATTAGACTGACTGTATCAGTGACAAATATACAGATGCAAGAAGATAATTCTTAACTTCAAAGTGTAATTTATGTGAGGCTAGTGAAAATAGAGTCCCTAAGGCCCAGTCACACTAAACAACTTACCAGCGATCCCAACAACGATACCAGCGATCCCTATCAGGTTGTAAGTTGCTAGGAGCGTCGCTGGGGAGATGTCACACTAAGCAATGCTCCAGCGATCCCACCAGCAACCTGACCTGGCGGGGATCGCTGGAGCGTCGCTACACGGGTTGCTGGTGAGCTGTCACACAGGCAGATCTCACCAGCAAGTGACCAGCCCCCAGCGCCGCGTGGAAGTGATGCTGCGCTTGGTAACTAAGGTAAATATCGGGTAACCAACCCGATATTTACCTTGGTTACCAGTGCACACCGCTTAGCGCTGGCTCCCTGCACACCTAGCCACAGTACACATTGGGTTAATTACCCAATGTGTACTCTGCTACGTGTGCAGGCAGCAGGAGCCGGCTTCTGCGGACGCTGGCAACCACAGTAAACATCGGGTAACCAAGAAGCCCTTACCTTGGTTACTAGATGTTTACCTTCGTTACCAGCGTCCGCCGCTCTCAGCTGTCAGTGCCGGCTCCTGTTCTCTGCACTCCTACCCACAGTACACATCGGGTTAATTACCCCATGTGTACTCCAGCTATGTGTGCAGAGAGCATGGAGCCGGCACTGTCGGCTGAGAGCGGCGGACGCTGGTAACGAAGGTAAATATCGGGTAACCAAGGAAAGGGCTTCTTGGTTACCCGATGTTTACTGTGGTTACCAGCGTCCGCAGAAGCCGGCTCCTGCTGCCTGCACATTTAGTTGTTGCTCTGTCGCTGTCACACAAAGCGATCTGTGCTTCACAGCGGGACAGCAACAACTAAAAAATGGTCCAGGACATTCAGCAACAACCAACGACCTCACAGCAGGGGCCAGGTTGTTGTTGGATGTCACACACAGCAACATCGCTAGCAACATCGCTGCTACGTCACAAAAGTTGTTCCTTAGCAGCGATGTTGCTAGCGATGTTGCTTAGTGTGATGTGGCCTCTAGGGGGTAGAGATTAGGGGAGGGAGAATGAATAATAAAATACTGATAGGGGTTTGTTAGAAGTCTGCAAATATAATGGAAGTGGCAGAAAATATCCTCATGAAGCAAATAGATGAGGCAGCTAATCAGAGTAAAGTTATCATGGGGGACTTCAACGACCCTAAAATAAATTGGGGAGAAGCCTGCAGGTCCAGCAAAGGAAACAGGTTTTTGACAACAATGAAAGACAATTATGTTTCACAACTGGTTCATGACCCAACAAGAAGGCAGGCACTGCTACACCTAATATTAACCATAGGCCAGAGAGCATATCAAATATACGGGTTGGGGGTCACTTGGGTAATAGTGATCACAACATAAAATGCCTTCATATATGCTTTAATAAGATGTACAGTAGAGGGGCTACAAGGACATGATTCCAGGCAGGTGAATTTCCATTGTATAAGAGATTAACTTAGAGCCATAAACTGGAACAATCTCCTGAGAAATAAATGTACACAAAGCAAAATGGGACAACTTTATAAAAGCATCCTGAATATGACCTGTGCACAATATATACCCTGAGAATAAACAAGCTAGAAATAAAAAGGAAACCACTATGGCTAAACAGAGCTGTAAAGGGCGCAATTAATGAAAAAAAAGAAATAAAGCATTTACAGAATAAAACCAAAAGGGCAATGATGAGGCATTAATAGAATCATAAAAAAATACATTCTGTAAAAAAAGCAAAATCAAGGCAGCAAAGATTGAGACAAAGAAAGTAAAAATAATCCAAAAATATTCTTCAACTACATAAACAGCAAGAAAATAAAAAGAGGATAGTGATGGCCACCTCAGGAATAGTCTGGGTGAAATGGTGGAAGAGGATGAAGGAAAGGCCAATCCGCTAAACTCCTTTATCTCCACAGTAGTGATACAAGAAGATCCCATGACATGGTGGCAAATGTATAAGAAGGACATAGCTGAACAAAAGCGGGTGAAGAAGAGCAACTGACTTTATTAAAGGAAGGGGTGGAATGCAACACCAAGCCAAGACAAGGTTATTAAACTTGGGGTTATTCAGTTTCGAAAAACTAAGGCTTAGGGGCAATCTTATTACAATGTACAAATCTATCAGGGGACAGTAGGGAGACCTTTCTAATTATCTTTGTTACACCTAGTACTGCGACTGGTACAAAGGGGCATCCACTACGTCTAGAGGAAAAAGAGAATTTTGTTACTTACCGTAAATTCTTTTTCTTATAGTTCCGACATGGGAGACCCAGACCATGGGTGTATAGCTACTGCCTCCGGAGGACACACAAAGTACTACACTCAAAACGTGTAGCTCCTCCCTCCGGGCTATATACACCCCCTGGATGACAATCTAACCAGTTCAGTGCAAAAGCTGAAGGAGGACATCCACCCATAAGTAGAGATAGAGTAAAACTCGGAAAAACCGGAACCTCTGTCTACAACAACAGCCGGTGAAACACACGGAACAAGAACTGCCAACAGGCAACAGGGAGGGTGCTGGGTCTCCCATGTCGGAACTATAAGAAAAAGAATTTACGGTAAGTAACAAAATTCTCTTTTTCTTCATCGTTCCTTATGGGAGACCCAGACCATGGGACGTCTCAAAGCAGTCCATGGGTGGGAAATAAACAAAACTGAGAAGTAGGCAAAACCTAACTTCACAAATGGGCGACAGCCGCCTGAAGGATGCGTCTGCCCAAGCTCGCATCTGCCGAAGCATGAGCATGCACTTGGTAGTGCTTCGAAAAGGTGCGCAGACTAGACCAAGTGGCAGCCTGACAAACCTGCTGAGCCGTAGCCTGGTGCCTGAAAGCCCAGGAGGCACCGACAGCTCTGGTCGAGTGTGCCTTGATCCCCGGCGGGGGAGGCACCTGAGAACATTGGTAGGCATCGGAGATGGCCGACCTAATCCAACGAGCTAGGGTCGGTTTAGAAGCTGAGAGACCCTTGCGCTGACCGGTGGTTAGCACAAAAAGAGAGGTGCACCGCCTAAGAGCGGCGGTGCGTGACACATAGATTCGGAGCGCCCGCACCAAATCCAAGGTATGCAACGCCTTCTCAAAGCGATGCACAGGGGCCGGACAAAGGGAAGGCAATGAAATGTCCTGGTTAAGGTGGAAAGGAGACACCACCTTAGGGAGAAAGTCCGGAGTCGGACGAAGAACCACCTTGTCTTGGTGAAACACCAAAAAAGGTGGCTCCGAAGAGAGCGCAGCCAAATCAGAGACTCTCCTGAGAGAAGTTATGGCCACTAGAAAAACCCCTTTCTGTGAAAGTCTAAACAAAGGAACCTCCCTAAGAGGCTCAAAGGGGGGTTTCTGTAAGGCCGTGAGGACCAGATTAAGATCCCAGGGATCCAAAGGCCGCCGGTAAGGAGGAATGATGTGAGATGCGCCCTGTATGAAGGTGCGCACCTGAGCCAGTCGGGCGATACGCCGCTGGAATAATACCGACAGAGCCGACACCTGTCCCTTGAGGGAATTGAGGGATAGTCCTAGCTGCAGACCGGACTGTAGAAAGGACAATATGGTCGGCAAAGAAAACGGCCAAGGAGCATGGCCGGAAGAGCGACACCAGGACAGGAAAATCTTCCAAGTCCTGTGGTAAATCTTGGCCGAGGAAGACTTCCGAGCCTGAGTCATAGTGGAGATGACCTCAGAAGGAATGCCTGAAGCCGTCAGGACCCAGGACTCAAGAGCCACGCTGTCAATCTGAGAGCCGCAGAATTCTGGCGGAAAAACGGACCTTGAGAGAGAAGGTCTGGGCGGTCCGGGAGATGCCACGGCATTTCTACGGACAGACGGAGCAGATCTGGGTACCAAGCCCGCCTGGGCCAGTCCGGAGCAATGATTATGACCCGACGGCCCTCCATTCTGATCTTGCGCAGAACCCTGGGCAAGAGAGCTAGAGGGGGAAACACGTAGGCCAGACGGAACTGGGACCAATCTTGAACCAGCGCGTCCGCTGCGAAGGCCTGAGGATCGTGGGAGCGAGCCACGTAAACCGGGACCTTGTTGTTGTGCCGGGATGCCATTAGATCCACTACCGGAGTGCCCCACTTGCGGCAGATTGACCGGAACACTGCCGGATGCAGGGCCCACTCGCCGCTGTCCACGGTTTGACGGCTGAGATAATCAGCCTCCCAGTTTTCTACGCCTGGGATGTGGACTGCGGATATGGTGGACTTGGAGTCCTCCGTCCACTGAAGGATTCGTTGAACCTCCAACATCGCCAGGCGGCTGCGAGTCCCGCCCTGGTGATTCATGTAGGCAACCGCTGTCGCGTTGTCTGACTGGACTCGAATGTGCTTGCCCGCCAACAGGTGGTGAAAGGCTACGAGAGCTAGGAGAACAGCCCTGATTTACAGCACATTGATCGGGAGGGCTGATTCGGACGGAGTCCAAGTGCCCTGTGCTCGGTGGTGGAGAAATACTGCCCCCCAGCCGGAGAGGCTGGCATCCGTGGTGAGGATCACCCAGGACGGAGTCAGGAAAGAGCGTCCCTGTGACAGAGAGAGGGGCCGAAGCCACCACTGAAGAGAGCTCCTGGTCTGTGGCGACAGAGCCACTAGCCTGTGCAAGGAAGAGGTCCGCTTGTCCCAACAGCGGAGAATGTCCAGCTGCAGGGGACGCAGATGGAACTGGGCAAAGGGAACCGCTTCCATTGACGCCACCATCTGACCCAGCACCTGCATGAGGTGCCTGATGGAATGACGGCGGGGCTTCAACAGAGAGCGCACCGCCAGATGAAGGGACTGCTGTTTGACTAAGGGCAGCTTCACAAGTGCCGGCAGAGTCTCGAATTGCATCCCTAGGTACGTAAGTTCCTGGGTCGGGGTCAGAGTGGACTTGGGCAGATTGACAAGCCACCCGAATTGAACAAGCGTGGCGAGAGTGAGCGAGACACTCCGCTGACAGTCTGTACTGGATGAGGCCTTGACTAGAAGGTCGTCCAGGTAGGGGATTACTGCCAACCCCTGGACATGCAGGACCGCAACCACTGCTGCCATGACCTTGGTGAAAACACGAGGGGCCGTGGCTAACCCGAAGGGGAGAGCCACGAATTGGAAATGTTCCTCTCCGATTGCAAAGCGTAGCCAACGCTGGTGTGAAACCGCAATAGGCACATGCAGATAGGCATCTCTGATGTCGATGGATGCTAGAAAATCTCCTTGGGTCATTGAGGCAATGACCGATCTCAGAGATTCCATGCGAAAGCGCCGCACCTGAACATGCTTGTTGAGAAGCTTGAGATCCAGGATGGGCCGGAAGGAACCGTCCTTCTTGGGGACTAGGAAGAGGTTTGAGTAGAAACCTCTGAACCGTTCCCGGGCGGGAACCGGAACAATTACCCCGTTGGCCTGCAAGGATGCCACGGCCTGTGAGAAGGCGGCGGCATTGGAGCAGGGGGGAGCGGACAGAAAAAATCTGTTTGGCGGGCTGGAAGAAAATTCTATCCTGTAGCCGTAGGAGATGATATCCCGCACCCACTGATCGGAGACGTGTTGAAACCACACGTCGCCAAAGTGGGAGAGCCTGCCACCGACCAAGGACGTTGCTGGCGCAGCCAGATAGTCAAGAGGAGGCTGCCTTAGTGGCAGCGGCTCCTCCGTTCTTCTGAGGACGCGGCTTCGCGCGCCAGTTCGGTTTACGATCCTTGGCTGAGGTAGTGGACGAAGCTGAGGGCTTAGAGCAGAGCTGGGCAAGGGGCGGCTCGCGGGCCACATCCGGCCCGCCTACTCTCTGTGACCGGCCCGCCTGGCTCAGGGCGTCCTTGCTGGCCGGTCACTGATGAGGGCAATCTGACCTGTTGTCCGGAGCTCCAGGCTCCGGGAGGCCCGTGGTCAGATTGCCCTCATCACACGCTGCGTGCCGGGTAGGAAACAGAGGACAGATCCTGGCTGCAGCTCCGCACAGTCAGTGCAGGCAGCGGAACGCAGGAATCTCTCCTCTGTTCCCTTCGGCAGCTTTTCTCTGTGACACACGCGCGCCCTGATATCGTCAGTACGGCGCGCGTGTGTCATTTGAAAAGTTCCCGCCCAGCAGCAGAAGACGCTGCAGCAGCCGGGGCCGCACGGAGAGAAGCAGCGGCTCCTAGGAATACAGCATCGGCGCAGCCTGGGCATCTGAAAGAGAAGCCGCTCAGCGGGGGGAACGTACGGAGGAGCCTGAGGAGGGGACAATAAGAAGACAGGTGAGTGGTTACTAGTAACCTGCGGGGGCAATGGGGGGGGGGGGTGTTTACTGTTGACAAATATTTGGGGTGTAGGGGTGCAGTATATGGGAATGTAGTTTTACAGGTGTGGTATATGGGGGGGCAGGGGGTGTAGTGGTGTACTATATAGTGGTGTAGTATAATACAAGTGTATATAGTGGTGTACTGATGTAGTATATTACAGGTGTATATAGTGGTGCAGTATAATACAGGTGTATATAGTGGTGTAGTATATTACAGGTGTATATAGTGGTGTAGTATAATACAGGTGTATATAGTGGTGTAGTATAATACAGGTGTATATAGTGGTGTAGTATATTACAGGTGTATATGGTGGTGTAGTGGTGTAGTATATTACAGGCGTATATAGTGGTGTAGTATATTACAGGTGTATATAGTGGTGTAGTATAATACAGGTGTATATAGTGGTGTAGTATATTACAGGTGTATATGGTGGTGTAGTGGTGTAGTATATTACAGGCGTATATAGGTGTGTAGTGGTGTAGTATATTACAGGTGTATATAGGGGTGTACTGGTGTAGTATAATACAGGTGTATATAGGGGTGTAGTATAATACAGGTGTATATAGGTGTGTACTGGTGTAGTATAATACAGGTGTATATAGGGGTGTAGTGGTGTAGTATAATACAGGTGTATATAGGGGTGTAGTGGTGTAGTATAATACAGGTGTATATAGGGGTGTAGTATATAGTGGTATAGTATATAGAGGTGTAGTGTATAGGGATGTATATTACAGGTGTAGTATGTGGTGGGTGTAGTGATGTAGTATATGGGGATTGTGTGTGTATGTATACATTGTGTATATATATATATATATATATATATATATATATATACACATGTATATATGTAGAACCGAGTTAATTATATTAGTCCGGCCCTCTAAAGCCATCCCAACTTCTCATGCGGCCCCATAGGAAAATTAATTGCCCACCCCTGGCTTAGAGGATGACCAGTTAGGCTACTTTCACACATCAGTTTTCTGCATTCAGGCACAATCCTTTTTTTTCCTGATGCAAAGGATCCGGCAAAAACGGATGCAAACTGTATCCACCGGATCCGGTTTTTAACGGATCCGTTATGCCGGATGCGTACAAAACCGGATCCGGTGGATACGGTTTGCATCCGTTTTTGCATCCGGTTTGTCCTTTTTTTTGAAGGATCAGCTTTTTTAATTAATTTGGTGCATGCGCAGTTTACAAAAACGGATCCGGTAGCCGCATCCATTTTTTACCGCATTGCGCCGGATCCGGCGTCCATAGGCTTTCATTGTAAAACACGCCGTATCGCGCCGGATCCGGCGCGATGCGGTTTTTTTGCCGGACAAAAAAACGTTGCAAGATATGTTGCCTCCGGCCGCCGCTTTGATAAATTTTGCCGCATCCGGAAAAAAACGGATGCACCGCAAAGCCATCCGGTACAATCCGGTACCAATGCAAGTCTATGGGGAAAAAACGGATGCGGTACCGGATCCGTTTTACCCGTTTTTTTCCGGATTGAACCTGATGGCAAAAAACTGATGTGTGAAAGTAGCCTTAGAGGAACGAAAGGAACGAAACCTCGACTGGTTCCTGCCCTGGACAGGTTTCCTGGTTTTAATTTGTGGCAAGGAAGTACTCTTCCCGCCAGTAGCTTCCTTAATAATTTCATCCAGTTGTTCACCGAACAGCCGGGACCCAGCAAAGGGGAGCCCAGCAAGGTACTTCTTAGAAGAAGCGTCTGCTTTCCACTCTCGAAGCCACAAGATCCTGCGGATCGCGAGAGAATTAGCGGAAGCCACCGCCGTGCGGTGAGAAGCCTCTAGAATGGCAGACATGGCGTAGGATGAAAAGGCCGAAGCCTGGGAAGTTAAGGCAACCATCTCGGGTATAGAGTCCCTGGCGAGGGAATGTATCTGCGCCAGAGAGGCAGAGACTGCCTTAAGAGCCCACACTGCCGCAAAAGACGGGGAGAACGAGGCTCCTGCCGCCTCATATACAGATTTGGCCAGAAGGTCAACCTGGCGGTCAGTGGGATCCTTAAGAGAGGTGCCATCGGCCACAGATACGACTGTCCGGGCTGAGATTCTAGACACCGGAGGGTCCACCTTTGGGGACTGAGCCCACTCCTTAACCACCTCAGGTGGAAAGGGAAAACGGTCATCAGAACTACGCTTTGGAAAGCGCTTGTCAGGACAGGCCCTGGACTTGGTAACAGTGGCCTGAAAACTGGAGTGGTTAAAAAACGTACTCATAGCTCTCTTAGGAGAGGTAAACTGGTGTATTTCTACCAGAGAGGCTTGTTCCTCTGACACTGGTGGATTGAGGTTCAGTACGGAGTTAATGGATGCAATCAAGTCACTAACATCCGCATCACCCTCAGATAAGTCAATGGGGTACATAGAGGTAGCGTCTGAGCCCACAGTAAGAGTATCTTCCTCGCCCTGCACCTCAGCTCGTGAATCAGAGCCGTGGGACGAGGAAGGAGAAGGGTCCCTGCGTCTCCGTTTAGGGGGACGGGGTCCTAAAACATGTTCTGAGAGCTCTGCAGAGCTCGGAGCAGCAGAGGCACCCTGAGAAGGGGGCTGATGCATGGTCAGCAGAGACCTGGACAGCTGTCCCATGGAGTCGGCAAAAGACTGGGAAATAGCTCTAGAAAAAGATGCTACCCAAGCTGGGGGTTCAGCCACCGGGGCCGGAGCAGCCGGGGGGACCCCTGAAGAGGCTCCAGGCTGAGGCACCACCATGTTAGAGCAGGCATCACAATGTGGGTATGTGCTCGGTTCAGACAGAATGAGCTTACATGCAGTGCATATAGAGTACAGCTTAGCAGACTTGCTCCTAGTGACAGACATGCTGCTGAGGTGGAGGCTCTGCAGTAAATAATACACTCCTATAGAATGACCCCCTGAGAGTGTATAATAAAGCCCACAACCAGAGGTTGTGGCTTACCAGACCGCTTTTTGTGTGCCCTCCGGATTCCACAGCTCGGACCCCCAGTGGATGCAGCAGCTGCAGCAGCCAGCGCCGATCAGTGTGAGAACGCTGATAAAATGGCGCTGGAGTGAGGAGGGGGGGCGGGGATTAGCCCAAGAGCGGGAATCCGGAGGGCCAAGGAGAGATACAGGGGAGGGAAACATCTCCTCAGAGAGGAGTGTCCTCCCCTCTCCTGAACGGCCGGTGGGCGGCGCCGCACTGTTCCCCTGCAAAACTGACATGCAGAGGGACTGAAACCGAAACTAGGCCGCGACTGAAGCCGGGGCCTAGATTTTTACATGCGGCCGACGAGCAGGCACCCTCGGCGCGGTTCTCAGGAAAAACCCAGAGAATCGGCCGGAAAACACAGCAGAGTTACAAAACATACTCTCCCCTCAATAAATGTACCCGGGACCCCTGAAAAACGTCTCAATACTTAGCTTTTGAGACGCAGGGCCAGGTCCCTGGGGGGGGGGTTAAACGTTCCGTCCGGCAGGATCCTGACAGGGCTGCGGATGGAGACCGGTCTCCTGCAAAGCAGAGAGGACCGTGATGGCTCCCACTTCAAGCCAGAGCCTCAGAGGGTGGTGAAGGAGCGCGGCATGTGAAGGCTCCAGCCTTGTAAAGTCAACCTTAACAGCACCGCCGACACAGTGGGGTGAGAAGGGACATGCCGGGAGTCCAGACTGAACCTGCTTTTCTTCCATATCTTTGAAATCAAAAATCTTAAAAATTAAAAATCAGAGAATGCATGTGTGTGTGTGACCTCCTGAAACACAAAGCATTGAACTGGTTAGATTGTCATCCAGGGGGTGTATATAGCCCGGAGGGAGGAGCTACACGTTTTGAGTGTAGTACTTTGTGTGTCCTCCGGAGGCAGAAGCTATACACCCATGGTCTGGGTCTCCCATAAGGAACGATGAAGAAAGAAGGTTTAATCATATTCACAGACACAGATTCTTTACTGTAAGAGCAGTGAGACTATAGAAGTCTCTGCCACATGATGTTGTAATGGTCGATTCACTACTAAAATTCAAGAAAGGCCTGGATGTGTTTATTACTGGTTATGTACACTACTTTCTGTGATTGGACGTTGATCCAGGGAACTAGTCCGATTGCCGTGGATTTGGGAAGTAATTTTCCCCTCATATGGAGCTTACTGTCTGCCCCACGGGGTTTTTGCTTTCCTCTGGATCTACACGTTGGGCTATAGGTTGAATTCAATGGACTTAAGTCTACCTTCAACCTTAAAACTATGAAAGTAGTAACTCACCTGGTGTAGGAGTACTTATTGTTGCTTCTGTTATAGAGGAGCTTCACCACAGGCTGTTGAGAAACACAAAGACGTAACATATTGTCCTGGAGATACACACAACTTTGAGCATGACAAGATTAAAAAACAGAGGCACTTTTTAAGACTGCTGTTAAATACACTAGTCTAATCCAAAACTTGGACGTAAAGGGAATCTGTCTGCAAGTTTTTCATATGTAATCTACTATCATTCTACTGTAGTGTCAGTTTTTATCTTCGATAGTGTTCAACTGGTTTCCATGGAGATCGACCACCAAAGCCTGGAGAGAACAGTAGCTACATTCTAGGAGAAGGGGTAATTAATATCCCAGTCAACTCTCTCCAGTCCATTGATTTCTATATCGCAGTTAGTTGCTCACCTCCCTCCCCGCTTCTGAAGAATTGCTGTTACCCAGCTTGTAAAATTAACAACTTTTACATTAGATCTAGTAATCACGGCTCTCACTGTCCTGAGCTGTGTGCTTTTTCAAATGTCCTGTAACTTCTATGTATAAATACAGTGCTAGAGCTGTATACTCTAGAACAGGTCACTAATAGCTGAATGTGTTATAGCAGAACTTGTGCTGAGATTTATAGTTCTACTACTATTACAGCTCTACTATTCACCATAGCTGTCACTCAAGGAGGAGCCTGCCCTGCCAGAAACCAGGGAAACTAAGGACACTGCGTTGCTCTGAGCTGCTAAGGAGACAACTTGAGAATACCTTTTTAATCATTGTTCATATAAACTGGGGTCTATGTTCTTTTGTAGTGCACATATATAGTGCTGGGCAGCCCGCCTAGCCTAATAGTATGGGCGTAACTAATCAGCTGCTAGCCAGACACTGTGCACCTACATGTGTGAACAGCGCCCCATAAAAGTCTATTTTGCGTGCAACTTTATCACCAAGTAATCACCACCTCCATGCATTGGTAGTTTGTGAGTGATTGCTTCATTTGTTTTTTCCTCCTGTGATGCCTCCATCTTTATAGGAGGGGGCTTTGCTGCATCCTGTCAGTGCATTAGATTCTTTGCCCTGGGCAGGTTAAGACTGCTGCTCTTTTGTTCCTTTATAAAGTGAAGCTCAAATGGACCCAGCTTTAGTCCACCAGCATTCCTAGTATTTTTTGCTGCAGACTATTCCTCCATAATTAGAAAGCAAATATCCAAAATAAAAAGGTAGGGAAAGGATGGCATTCTTACCTACATAGCACACTCTAAACAAAAAACGAGGAGGACAAGAAGCAAGAGTATGGTGCACAAAATACAATGTTTATTGATTTAAGGAGGACTGGCACAAGAGGAATCAGCGGCACAAATCAATGGCATGTGTATGACAACATGTATATGGAAATCAAAAAGCATGAGGTATACAAGTGCAGTGCAAATAGCAGCTGCAAATCAAAGTATGGTCAGGGCATAAAGTGCTATAGGAAAAACCATAGGAGTAAAATTAATAAAAAGACCTTATTGTATAAATATTACCGCAAATACAAAGAAGTGGAGAATTAATGTAGTACTATGCAAGGTAAGTGCTCCACACAAAGTATAAGTTAGATGGTCTTATATTGCACATAGCCCAGATAACAGAAAGTAATGTACACTATGAATACAACATGCAAAAATACAGGTTACAAAACACTGGCCAGCAGGTCAGAGGAATAAAGGACAGAGGGCAGCAAAAACCTGATGCAGAACAGCATACCCATGGTCCAGATACAGCCTGAGAAACAGCAGCAGAGAGGTCCCCCTGGAAAAGGACCCCGACGTATACGTTTCATGATCTCACAGGAGTATGATCATTTCATCAGGGGGAGATCCTGTCCTTTATTCCTCTGATTTCCATATACATGTTGTCATACACATGCCATTGATTTGTGCCGCTGATTCCTCTTGTGCCAGTCCTCCTAAAATCAATAAACATTGTATTTTTGCACCATACTCTTGCTTCTTCCTTCTTCTTCGTCCTCCTCGTTTTTTCTTTTTATTCCTCCATAATGCAGGCAGAGCAGAAGTGGTGCATTTTCTTATTGCCTTCCTCTACTTGTGGCCCTATAGTGAAATGTAGGCATGGCTGACTTAAAAGGGAACCGGACAGGTCCTCCATGCCCTCCCACCCCAAAGCATTTCTATATACCCTGTCTAACAAGCCATTGATACTGCCTGACACCTAAACACATTGAAGAAAAAAAAAAAAAGTATTTATCAAACATCTTTTTCATATGTAAATTAGCCTCTTGATCTTGACTAGTCAATGGTACATTAATTTCAACAGACTAATCTGCCCTCTCCGCATGTTATCAAGCGCTGTGTGGATCTTTAAAAGACATTTTTTTAATGTGTTTAGGTGTCAGGCAGTATATAAGCCCATTAGGCAGGGTATTTAGTCATAAATATATAAATGCTTATGGGGGATTGGGCCGGTTCTCTTTAAGACGATTCAATCTGAGATTTAAAGTACCGTATTTTTCGCTTTATAAGACGCACCAGATTATAAGACGCACCCCCAAATTTGGTGAAGGAAAAGAGATTTTTTTTTTTAATGTTAAATGGGGTCCATCTTATAATGACAGTGTCCGTCTAACAAATCATATAGGGTACATGTCCCTCATAGCCCCCCATCCTAAAATTAGCCCCCTTAATCTGGATATGGCCACCTTATATTGAAAATAGCCCCCTTGTGCTGGCATACGTTCCCCTGTGCTGCCTATGGCCCCCTATGGATTGCACACGTTCCCTGTGCTGCCTATGGCCCCCTATGGATTGCACACAGTCCCCTGTGCTGCCTATGGCCCCCTATGGATTGCACACATTCCCCTGTGCTGCCTATGGCCCCCTATGGATTGCACACGTTCCCCTGTGCTGCCTATGGCCCCCTATGGATTGCACACATTCCCCTGTGCTGTCTATGGCCCCCTATGGATTGCATACGTTCCCCTGTGCTGCCTATGGTCCCCTATGGATTGCACACGTTCCCCTGTGTTAGATATCGCCCCCATGCTGCTGCCCATAGTAAACTGAAACCCTCTTTCCTTACCTCCTCCAGCGCTGATCTCCCTCCTGTCTCCCTCCGTGCTTCTGTTCTTCCACTTCTTTGTTCTTGGTGCCGGTCATGTGATCGGCACAGCAGAGTGATCTCATCTCTGCGTGCCTGATCACAGTGGAAGCAGGGACACCGGGGAGAAACGCTGGAGGAGGTAAGTAAAGCTTTTTTATTTTAGGATGACAGCAGCATGGGGGCCATATCTAACACAGGGGGGCATGTGCGATCACAGGGGGGCACAGGCTCATATAATATGCACCGCTCCCCCAGCCGTCACTGCGGTGCGATTTCAGCATACTCATACACATACACCCTCCCCCCGTATATTCAGCTTATAAGACGCACCCCCTACTTTCCCCCAAAATTTGGGGGAACAAAAGTGCGTCTTATAAAGCGAAAATTACGGTATATGGTAGCCATCTACTCCTCTTTTGTGATCATTTTATGGGTTCATTAACCCACTCATTACCCCTAGTGTAATAAGCCTGTTAGTGCCATTTTATTCTAAAAGTTATTGTAGCATCAGGCTCCGTCCTATGTTAAAAATAGGATAGAGATTAACACTGTCTTACTGTGGCTGACACCAGCAGAAGCGGAATCTAAGTGCTGACTTATACAATGCATCAGTGGGGTATGCACCTTGGCAGATGATTCAATCAATTTCTCTTCTTCTTTCTGAGAAGTGATGATAGGGATATTACACACGGCTTCATATGACTCATTCTTGTCCTGAAAGAAGAAAAATGGAGACAATTAGAAGAAAAAATCTGCTGCATTGTTTGCAGAAGTGTCTGTCCCACAACCCGATGATATCCTAGGGACAGAAATAGGTCTGGAAACAGCTGGTGCACGACTATGACATTTTCTATGGAGATTATTTCTAAAAGTTTCATGCAAACTTATATTTACAGCTCTACAATAACCTTTTTGTGCAATTTTCTCATGGTACTGTGATTAGAGCCAGAATTACAGGGTCTCCAGTATCAGCTACATGACCACAATAAGAAAAAAATATGTATAAATATACCGTATTAGAAATATTGAAATATCCAGCCTTTTTCATTTAAAACAACTAGAAATGTTCATATTCAAATACAGTTCCTATTACGGAGATTGGATGACAGCTGGTGCTGATGAGAGTCTATGTTGATAGAAAAGGGAGGAGGAGTGGAGCTCTGCACCTAGCTCCTCCCTCTTCTATCTACATAGACTCTCATCAGCACCAGCTGTCATCTCAGTAACGGGAAAGTCTTCACTGAATACAGATTTGACCTTACAATTAAGAAGTTTGATAATGACTGATCAATTCTGGCAGAGAAAGAAGCAAATGTGTCTGATAAGAAATATTACAAAGTTGCTTATTTTCATGTGTACTATTGATTTATGAAATAAAAATCAAAACAACGGTTACGCTTTAACAGAGGCCCTCCTTCATTTTAATCAGATGTATTTTATTTAAGAAATGTTTTCCATTTTTTAACATTACATTCAAATGCAAAAGGGAGAAACAACTTACATAGCAGTCAATCACAATGTAATAGGACAGTACATAAAAGAGTAACACAACCCCTTTTTTTTTCCCAATTCTAAAAATAAATAGAAAACCATATCATATACAGTCATGGCCGTAAGTGTTGGCACCCTTGAAATTGTTTCAGAAAATTACCGTAAGTATTTCTCCCAGAAAATTATTGCAATTACACACGTTTATTTGTGTGTGTGTGTGTGTGTGTGTGTGTGTGTGTGTGTGTGTATCTGAACAACACACAAAAAGAAAACAAAAAACATGTGAGAAAAAAAAAAGAAAAAGAAAAAAAAAAAAGCACTCATTGCTACCACTTCAAAACTCTCCACTGCTTATTTTATTCCATTTCTATGGGGCTTCTTGTCCTGCTGGAAGACCCATAACCTAGGACGCAGACCCAGATTTCTGACACTGGGCGCTACATTGCCACCCAAAATCCTTTGGTGATCCTCATATTTCATGATCCCTTGCACACAGTCAAGGGACCCAGTACTAGAGGCAGGAGATCAACTCCAAAACATATTTGAACCTCCCCCATATTTGACTCTAGGTACGGTGTTCTTTTCTTTGTAGGAGTGATTCCGATTTTGGTAAACATTAGAATGATGTGCTTTACCAAAAATCTATATCTTCTTCTCACCTGTCCACTATACAAATTCCCAGAAGGATTTTGGCAAACTGCAGTCTAGCTTTTTTACGTCTTGGTGTCAGCAGTGGGGTCCTCGTGGGTCTCCTGCCATAGCATTTCATGTCATTCAAATATCAACAGATAGTTTGCGCTGACACTGATGCACCTTGATTTTGCTGGACAGCTTGAATTTCTTTAGAACTTGATTGGGGCTGCTTATTCACCATTCATACTATCCTGCATTGCAATCTATCATCAATTTTCTCTGCCGTCCACGCCAAGGCAGATTAGCTACAATGCAATGGGTTATAAACTTCTTGATTATCTTGAGCACCATTGTCAAATGAACATCACGATCTGAAGATGGACTTATAACCTTGGCATTTGAGATATTTTTCAAGAATTTTGTCTCCCAAGTCCTTAAACAGTTCTATTCATCTCTTTCTATTCTCCATGCTTAATGTGGCACGAACAGACGCGCAATGCAAAGATTGAGTCAACTTCTCTCCTTTTATCTGGTTTCAGATGTGATTTTCATATTGCCCACACCTGTTAATTGCCACAGGTGAGTTTGGACGAGCATCATGTGCTTCGAACAAAGTTGTTTACCCACAATATTGGAAATGTGCAAACAATTTTGTCTGGCCCATTTGGGGGGGGGTTTGTGTGAAATTATGTCCAATTTGCCTTTTATTTTAATGTTTTGTGTGTGTTGTTCTAATACACCCAAAGGAAATAAACATGGGTATAACAAAAACGTGTGTAATTGCAATAATTTTCTGTGAGAAATACTTAATTTTCTGGAACAAGTTCAAGGGTACCTACACTTTCGGCCATGACTATTCATAAAGACCTAGAACCAAGGAATAAAGGCAAGCTAAAATTAAAGTGCACTACACTGAAAGTATAATCGCTCCATATAACTGATGGATCAATTAATGGTCCCTTCCTACTGATCCTTCCCTCAGTCCTGGAGTAAGACAGACGATGGGGTCTCTAGCCATGCTCCCAAAACGCTATGATATTTATGCATTCCTTATCAGATTCCTTCCCCCTTTGTAGACTTATAATATTGTAACTTTTGTGTTGGAGTTCACTAATTGTAGAAGGAGCAACATCCAAGCTGTGATAGGCCAACAGCTTCCTGGCTTGGAATAATATGTGTAAAATGCCCAATGTGACCACTCCTTCCTCCAGGAGACAGAAATATATTGGGTTCTGGTTGTATTTGAATTTTGTAGATTTGTTTAATTAAATTAAGCGCCTCATTCCAATAGTCTTCCATACTCACACACGCCCATATCATATGGATGATGCACGCCTCATCACAATGGGAGATGGCATGCTAGGTACAGGGAGTACCAAGAGAACGGCGAAAGGCAATGGAAAAAAACCCTGTGTCTAGGGAAAGGGGAGATGGTGATGCCTGACCAAGTCTATTGCTGGCCTCTGGCTTCCTGCTCCACCCTAGATAGGTTCCACACCTATGCACCGAGCAGGATACCTGACTTTAGAACTGGGCCGTATGTAGGGAACGGGTGGTATGAGTGCTTAATCAACCTCACTAAGCACTAAAGAAGATACAGGGAGCACACACATGGGCAAAAGCACATGAACAACTTATCTCCAGATGACTCAGAGAGAAGTACAGAAAAGAACAACAATGTTCTTCAGATAATTGCAAGCCAACTGCTTGCATCCAGAGCTTGTATAGAATCCTACTCCACACTGATGAGGGGCAATACCCCTAAACAGCTGTCTGTGGATGGATACCTGGCCTTGGTATTTCCCTTGTCATATCTTTAAACTTGGATATTGACTAAAAGGGCCACTTAATATGGTGGTTATGGTGGTCTCCTAAAAAGAGTCAACCCTTGGCTGGGCCCTTCCCGGAGGGATATCTGGCTGCTTTCTGTGTTGAGACTCCTAACAGAGGCTCCACGGACCTTTTTGATTTGTATAGGTTTTAAGTCTATCACCAGCACAAATCCAGGGGGAAATGAGAGTATTAAGTATACAAAGTGAATTGCTGATGATTAGCAGCTGCAATGTGAAAGGGTTCTAAAGGGAATGTTATAGAGCAGTTTGTGCAGCCAAATGCTATGACCTTCTACAGCCAGACACCACAGGACTGTTTTTCAAGTGTAAACAAAAAGACTGAAGGCACTCACCAAACTGCAATGTGAACAGGTGCATAACTGAACAATTTTTTGTAATTTTCTGTCTGTCAAGTGTGACACATCTATGACAGGGAAACAGTATACCTGAAATGGCTCTTATTTTACACAGCAGACTAGGAGTTTTATAAACCCCATGATCCAAATGAGATGGTCTCTGACTATCATACAGTATCATGATAATCTAATTCACTCCACAATGGCAATCCACTGATTATCTGTATGATGTCCAATAGCTTTTTCCCCCATTTATCTTTTCCTCGTAAAGGCAATTTATTCAAATATGAGGGTAGCAATTGGTTATATAACAAAGTCCACCCTTTTGATCTAGTGACAGCTGTAGCGTTTAATGAGGAAGCCAGTATGCATGAGCCGAGGAGAGTGGTTGTGGAGTTACTGCAGGGAGCCATTCAAATTGTCCCTCCAGTGAGGAAGGAGACAAATTCTAGCGCCACCTATTGGAAGTAGTAATCCTAAAAGTCAAAAGTGGCTTTTTAAACAAGCCTTTTCATAAGACTTAGGATTTATACCAGATCAGAATCCCAATTTGCAGACACGGTGTTTCGGGGTGATTGCCCCTCGTCAGTGCAAAGTGTGGGTATCTGATCTGGTTTATGAGAAGCTATGTGGAGAGCCAAAGACACTTAAAGGGGTATTCCCATCTTCAAGATCCTATCCCAATATGTAGTAAGTGTAATAATAGAATATTAGCAAATACCTCCACTTATAAATGTAGCCTAGTTTTCATGATTAGCTATGTCACTTACCTCATGTGCAGGCATGGGGATAGCGCAGGTATCCATGGCTATGACCACTAGCAACTAACTGTCCCTATGCGTTGCCTAACCTTGGATACCTAAGCTACTGTAATGCCCTGCACATAAGATAAGTGGCATAGCTTTTCAGAAGAACTACACTACATTTCTAATTGGAGGTATTTGCTCATAGTATTATAACTATTACATATTGGGGTAGAATTTTGGAGATGGGATGGGAATACCCCTTTAAGCCTTTTACACTGACCAGATAGCACTTTGAGGAGCAGCACGTAGCGGAATAAAAGTAGCGCTATACAAAAAAGATATGTGTAATCACACCAACCCCTCTACTACGCAGCAACGCCAGTGAGCTTTAGGGTCAAAACTACTAACAGATTCTCTTTAAAGCGATTGTCAGGCGCCAGCGCAGCTGTGTGACATCTGTATACTCTTTATCTTGTATTCCTCCAACATAAAGAATGAATCATTATACCAGACTTTCATTCTGACAGTCTTCTGATATATGCTTTAATCCTGATCGCTCATAAACCCTGAACATACAGCGTGTAGTAGGCGAGACTTACTTCAGAGCACGGCTCAGTGTCAAACACTGTGGACAACCAACTCTTTTAATGGAGCAACACATTGAAGAGCATAAGTTATCATAAAACACATCATAGAAGTAATAAAGGCAAAGAGATGACAGGGGAAGGGTGAGAAAGTGCACTCACTCACCTGTAACGCTGCCTGGCACTTGTCTACTAAGCCCTGGATGAGATAATATTTGGCTTCGGCCATTAATTCTTTGATCTCATGTCTGTTCTTTGGAAGAGCAATGGTGTCGTCTCGAAGATAGTTTAATATACTCCCAAAATGCTTTCCGCAGCGGTCAATAAGAATCCAGCCTGAAATGAGAGGCCTATGAATTAAAGAGTATGTTCTTCTAGAAAACCATTTTACACTCCTCCCGGAAGTGCATATACAAGTCTGCAGTGCTGAGCGCTCCCAGCATCAATCGCTGCTCAGTGTCTGGACAGAACTGCTTCTGATGATTTGTATCCTGGTAGTTGTATTCTGCTAAAAAGTCAGATTAATCTCTCCATCGTCTCTGAACCTGTGCTCAAATTCTCATATGTGAGAGAATCAGATCACAGTGACTGACACGCCTCACACTCACAGCAGAGTATGAGCTGAGTGTCATTAGTATATAGCATCCGATGCTATATGCTAGTGTGACCCCGGCCTTAAAGCACCACTTTAGCTGGCGTGGTACTTTAAATGTAAGGGGCACTTTGCACACTACGACATCGCAGGTGCGATGTCGGTGGGGTCAAATTGAAAGTGACGCACATCCGGTGTTGCAGTCGATATCGTAGTGTGTAAAGCCTTTCTGATACGATTAACGAGCGCAAAATCGTCGTTATCGTATCATCGGTGTAGCGTCAGTCATTTCCATACTTTGGAAATGACCGATGTTATTATGTTGTTCCTCGTTCCTGCGGCAGCACACATCGCTTTGTGTAAAGCCGCAGGAGTGAGGAACATCTCCTACCTGCATCCTGCGGCTCACGCCGGCTATGCAGAAGCAAGGAGGTGGGCGGGATGTTTACGTCCCGCTCAGCTCCGCCCCTCCGCTTCTATTGGCCGCCTGCCATGTGACGTCGCTATGACGCTGCACGACCCGCCCCCTTAATAAGGAGGCGGGTCGCCGGCCAGAGCGACGTCGCAGGGCAGGGAGTGCATGTGAAGCTGGCGTAGCGATAGTGTTCGCTACGCCAACTATCACCCTGATATCGCAGCTGCGACGGGGGCGGGGCAAGCATCGGTTTGCAATGTCGTAGTGTGCAAAATGCCCCTAAGTCCCGTGCACCCTGTCTTAAATTGACCCTCAGACGTTTTCAGCACCACACCGATCCCGCGGCACCATCATGTGCTCATACCTTCTGATTGGCCGGAAGTCAGAAGTTGCGTCACAAGCACTCAATGCATGTCTATGAACGAGGGTCTCAGAGTTGTCCGTATCTGTGACCTCCAGCACGCTCCATGAAAAAGTGGAGCTGCCGGCAGGTCACAAGCTTCCGAAGATAGACTGGAGCGACGATGGAAACAGATGAAGACAGCGGCAGATGAAGGCTGCCTCTAACAGCTGCGGGTCGCCCACGGCTGTTAACCTGTTAAATGCCACTGTCAATCTCTGACAGCATCATTTAACGCATGGCGGCAGGGGCACGCGCTCCTGACCCCTCATCGGCCCGCCCATGATGCGATTGTGGGACACCTATGTGTTGTCATGACAACCAGGGATCAGCTGATGACCCCTATGTCTGTCATCTTAGTACGCCTATAGAAGTCAGCCTGTGGCCGCCATTCATAGGAGACTGTGATTTCTACTATACACAGCAGTGCTGAGGCATTGCTGTATATAGAACAAGTGATCAGACTATAACAGGTTGAAGTCCCCTAAGGGAACTATTAAATACAGTACAAAGAAGAAAAAAGTATTGAGATCCTATTTCCCTTTTCCATGTACAACAATCTATATTAAACAGAATTAATGAACAAAAAAGGTCTCTAGATAGCTACCAGGACCTGTAAAAAAGTAGAAACAGACCATGAATAAATTATAAAAGTATATCTTTATAATTAATATCAAATATCACAAAAGGTTAACAAGAGGAGTACGCATGCTGGTAAACTTTTGTGATATTTGATATAAATACTAATTTTATTTATAATATATAATAAAAAAAAATATAATATAATATGATATAAATTATATTATATACACACACACACACACACACACATACATACATTACAGACCAAACGTTTGGACACACCTTCTCATCTCTAGAACAACTGTTAAGAGGAGACTTTGTGCAGCAGGCCTTCATGTAAAATAGCTGCTAGGAAACCACTGCTAAGGACAGGCAACAAGCAGAAGAGACTTGTTTGGGCTAAAGAACACAAGGAATGGACATTAGACCAGTGGAAATCTGTGCTTTGGTCTGATGAGTCCAAATTTGAGATCTTTGGATCCAATCACTTGTCTTTGTAAAAAAGGTGAACGGATGGACTCTACATGGCTGGTTCCCACCGTGAAGCATGGAGGAGGAGGTGTGATGGTGTGGGGGTGCTTTGCTGGTGACACTGTTGGGGATTTATTCAAAATTGAAGGCATACTGAACCAGCATGGCTACCACAGCATCTTGCAGTGGCATGCTATTCCATCCGGTTTGCGTTTAGTTGGACCATCATTTATTTTTCAACAGGACAATGACCCCAAACACATCTCCAGGCTGTGTAAGGGCTATTTGACTATAGGCCCTGTCACACACAGAGATATATCTGCGGCAGATCTGTGGTTGCAGTGAAATTGTGGACAATCAGTGCCAGGTTTGTGGCTGTGTACAAATGGAACAATATGTCCATGATTTCACTGCAACCACAGATCTGCCAAAGATTTATCTCTGTGTGTGACAGGGCCTTAAGAAGGAGAGTGATGGGGTGCTACGCCAGATGACCTGGTCTCCACAGTCACCAGACCTGAACCCAATCGAGATGGTTTGGGGTGAGCTGGACCGCAAAGTGAAGGCAAAAGGGCCAACAAGTGCTAAGCATCTCTGGGAACTCCTTCAAGACTGTTGGAAGACTATTTCCGGTGGCTACCTCTTGAAGCTCATCAAAAAAATGCCAAGAGTGTGCAAAGCAGTAATGAAAGCAAAAGGTGGCTACTTTGAAGAACCTAGAATATAAGACATATTTTCAGTTGTTTCACACTTTTTTAAATATTTCACTCCACATGTTTTAATTCATAGTTCTGATGCCTTCAAAGTCAATCTACAACTTTCAGAGTCCTGAAAATAAAGAAAACTCTCTGAATGAGATCGTGTGTCCAAACTTTTGGTCTGTACTGTAATTATATATAAATTATTTTTCTTTTTATTTCAAATTAACACCCTTTTACCACATTAAAAATTAAGAAAATAAATAAAAAAATCACATTTCATATCGCTGCGTTTATAAAAGTCTAATCAAGATATAAAATAAATTAATGCAAATCGGTAAACAGTTATAAGAGGGAAAAAGAAAAAAAAAAAAAAACGCCCGAATTGCAGTTTTTCGGCTGCCACAGCAACAGGAAAACATGTCACAATACATGATCAAAATATTGTATATATCCCAAAATAATTTCAATAAAAACATAAGCTCGGGGTGTTAAAAGCCCTCAAACCACTCCATATTCCAAAAATTGAAACCGTTATGGCTCTTGGGAAAACAGCAGCAAGTGACTAAATTTTTTTCCAAATTTCTGATTTTTTATTTTTATAACTTAAATAAAACAAAAACTATGCATGTTTGGTAGCTCTGTAATAGTACTGACCTGGAGAATCATACTACGCTTTTTTTGCCGCTCTTGAATTTGTTTTTACGCTTTCAACTACATCACATGATAAATTGGATGGTGTCATTCAAAAGTACAACAGGTCTTGCAAAAAACAAACTTCAGACGGGTATGCTGACAGAAGTTTAAAAAGTTGTGGATCTTGGAATAAGGCGAGTCAAAAACAAAAGTGCAAAAACTTTACAGAAAATCAAAAAAGTTGGGAAGGGGTTAATTGCCCTGTAGCTTCCAGCCTAAAGCGGGCTTTACAAGCTACGACATTGCTCAAGTGATCTCAGTGGGGGTCACTGATTTTGTGACGCACAGCCGGTCGCTTTAGCAATGCCGTTGCGTGTGACACCTATGAGCGATTTTTCATCGTCGCAAAAACGTGAAAAATCGCTCATCGGTGACATGGGGGTCCATTCTCAAATATCGTTACTGCAGCAGTAACGAAGTTGTTCCTCGTTCCTGCAGCAGCACACATCGCTCCGTGTGACACCGCAGGAACGAGGAACCTCACCTTACCTGCGTCCCGGCCACAATGCGGAAGGAAGGAGGTGGGCGGGATGTTACGTCCCGCTCATCTCCGCCCCTCCGCTTCTATTGGGCGGAGGTTCAGTGACGCTGCTGTGACGCCGCAGTGACGCTGAACGAACCGCCCCCTTAGAAAGGAGGTGGTTTGCCGGTCACAGCGACGTCGCAGGGAAGGTAAGTCCGTGTGACGGGTACGGGCGATGTTGTGTGACACGGGCAGTGATTGGCCCGTGTCGCACAACCGATGGGGGCGGGTATGCACGCTGGCGATATCGGTACCGATATCACAGTGTGTAAAGCGGCCTTTAGTCTAGGAGTCATAGAAGACCACAATTTTCACTATAATGGTAGGATTCCACTTGCAAGAGACTTGCATCGCATCTCCCGGGATGGCCTGCCTCTCTCCCGACAGAAGCCGGCCAGCTGCATCTATTTCTATGCAGCTGAGACGCTCCCGACAGGAAAGAGGCAGGCCGTCCCAGGAGATGCGATGCGAGATGCGCTCGAGTTTCTCGCAAGTGGAATCCTACCCTAAAGGCCACTTCAAACATACCGACATCGCCAACAACATCGATACTACGTCACAGTTTCTGTGACGAAAGAACAACTTCACCAGCGATCTCGTTATGTTTGACACATACCAACGATCCGCCCCCTGCTGTAAGATCGTTGGTCGTTGCTGAATATCCTGGGCCATTTTTTGCTTGTTGGAGTCCTGCTGGGCAGGATGGATCTGTATGTTTGACACCTACCAACGATCTCGTTAACGACTTAGACGAGAACTTAAAGTGTTACACGTAGGCGTGTAGTTGCGTCACCTTTTCTGCGCCCACTCTGCACCGATTGGTTGGCGCTGAGAACAGTAAGCAAACACTCGGGACCGAAGAAGGGATGAATGCGGGTGCAGATGCAGCTTCGATCCGAAAAGCAAGCAAGCAACCGGGAACAAAGTACGAATGAATCCGGGTGGAGTCGCAGGTTCTATCCTCAAAGCAAGGCTCAAAAACGGACAAAGGATGAAGCAATACAAAGTTGCCTTCTAGGCCGCCCACCTAATCAGAACGCAGTATTGGCCACCAATCGGAGTGGAGGGGTGTGGAAAAAGCGAAGCATATGCACGCCTACGTGGCTTACAGCGTCAAACACTACGCCCCTATTCGAGGTTGGAATCGTTACATAGCTGCTGTGTGACAGCGTTCCAACGACCAACGAGATTGTTACACAGGTCGCTGCATCGTTACTGAAGTCGTTGGGAAAATGACTGTGTGACATCTCACCAAAGATTTAACAACGATCCGGAAATGGTGATGTAGTAACAATCTCGTTAACGATCTCGTTATGTGTGACTGGACCTTTACACCAACACTGGAGTACCAAGTTCAAGTTCCTTTTGGGAACTATAGACTAAAAGAAAAAAAATAACTGAAAAGCTTTTCAAAATAATTAACCTCTTCACCACCCGTCGATTTTCCGTTTTTTCCTCCACTTTTTTCACTTTTTCCAAAAGCCATAACTTTTGTATTTTTTCATCAGTATAGCCATATGAGGGCTTCTTTTATGCCGGAAAAGTCGTACATTTGAGTGTCACCATTCATTCTGCTACATAGAGGAAAACAGGAAAGAAAAATTCCAAGTGTTGTGAAATTGCAAAGAAGGGAATTTTGTTACTTACCGTAAATTCCTTTTCTTCTAGCTCCTATTGGGAGACCCAGACGATTGGGTGTATAGCTACTGCCTCCGGAGGCCACACAAAGCATTACACTAAAAAGTGTAAGGCCCCTCCCCTTCTGGCTATACACCCCCAGTGGGATCACTGGCTCACCAGTTTTAGTGCAAAAGCAAGAAGGAGGAAAGCCAATAACTTGGTTAAACAAATTCACTCCGAGTAACATCGGAGAACTGAAAAACCGTTCAACATGAACAACATGTGTACCCGAAAAAACCCAAAAATCCCGAAGGACAACAGGGCGGGTGCTGGGTCTCCCAATAGGAGCTAGAAGAAAAGGAATTTACGGTAAGTAACAAAATTCCCTTCTTCTTCGGCGCTCCATTGGGAGACCCAGACGATTGGGACGTCCAAAAGCTGTCCCTGGGTGGGTAAAGAAATACCTCATGTTAGAGCTGCGAAGACAGCCCTCCCCTACGGGGAGGCAACTGCCGCCTGCAGGACTCTTCTACCTAGGCTGGCGTCCGCCGAAGCATAGGTATGCACCTGATAATGTTTGGTGAAAGTGTGCAGACTCGACCAGGTAGCTGCCTGGCACACCTGTTGAGCCGTAGCCTGGTGTCGCAATGCCCAGGACGCACCCACGGCTCTGGTAGAATGGGCCTTCAGCCCTGATGGAACCGGAAGCCCAGCAGAACGGTAGGCTTCAAGAATTGGTTCTTTGATCCATCGAGCCAGGGTGGCTTTGGAAGCCTGCGACCCTTTGCGCTTACCAGCGACAAGGACAAAGAGTGCATCGGAGCGGCGCAGGGGCGCCGTGCGGGAAATGTAGATTCTGAGTGCTCTCACCAGATCTAACAAATGTAAATTCTTCTCATACCGATGAACTGCATGAGGACAAAAAGAAGGCAAAGAGATATCCTGATTAAGATGAAAAGAGGATACCACCTTCGGGAGAAACTCCTGAATGGGACGCAGCACTACCTTGTCCTGGTGGAAGACCAGGAAAGGAGCCTTGGATGACAGCGCTGCCAGCTCAGACACTCTCCGAAGAGATGTGATCGCTACCAGAAAGGCCACTTTCTGTGATAGTCTAGAAAGTGAAACCTCCCTCAGAGGCTCGAAGGGCGGCTTCTGGAGGGCAACTAGTACCCTGTTCAGATCCCATGGATCTAACGGCCGCTTGTACGGGGGTACAATATGACAAACCCCCTGCAGGAACGTGCGCACCTTAGGAAGTCGTGCTAGACGCTTTTGAAAAAAGACGGATAGCGCCGAGACTTGCCCTTTAAGGGAGCCGAGCGACAAACCTTTTTCTAACCCAGATTGCAGGAAAGAAAGAAAGGTAGGCAATGCAAAAGGCCAGGGAGACACTCCCTGAGCAGAGCACCAGGATAAGAATATCCTCCACGTTCTGTGGTAGATCTTAGCGGACGTGGGCTTCCTAGCCTGTCTCATGGTGGCAACGACCCCTTGGGATAATCCTGAAGACCCTAGGATCCAGGACTCAATGGCCACACAGTCAGGTTCAGGGCCGCAGAATTCCGATGGAAAAACGGCCCTTGGGACAGTAAGTCTGGTCGGTCTGGTAGTGCCGACGGTTGGCCGACCGTGAGATGCCACAGATCCGGATACCACGCCCTCCTTGGCCAGTCTGGGGCGACGAGTATGACGCGGCTGCAGTCGGATCTGATCTTGCGTAGCACTCTGGGCAAGAGTGCCAGAGGTGGAAACACATAAGGGAGCCGGAACTGCGACCAATCTTGCACTAAGGCGTCTGCCGCCAGAGCTCTGTGATCGCGAGACCGTGCTATGAAGGTTGGGACCTTGTTGTTGTGCCTGGACGCCATTAGGTCGACGTCCGGCCTTCCCCAGCGGCTACAGATTTCCTGAAACACGTCCGGGTGAAGGGACCGTTCCCCTGCGTCCATGCCCTGGCGGCTGAGGAAGTCTGCTTCCCAGTTTTCTACGCCGGGGATGTGAACTGCGGATACGGTGGAGGCCGTGGCTTCCACCCACATCAGAATCCGCCGGACTTCCTGGAAGGCTTGCCGACTGCGTGTCCCTCCTTGGTGATTGATGTATACCACCGCTGTGGAGTTGTCCGACTGAATTCGGATCTGCTTTCCTTCCAGCCACTGCTGGAAGGCTAGTAGGGCAAGATACACTGCTCTGATTTCCAGAACATGGATCTGAAGGGTGGACTCCTGCTGAGTCCACGTACCCTGAGCCCTGTGGTGGAGAAAAAACTGCTCCCCACCCTGACCGACTCGCGTCTGTCGTGACTACCGCCCAAGACGGTGGTAGGAAGGATCTTCCCTGTGATAATGAGGTGGGAAGAAGCCACCATTGCAGAGAGTCCTTCTGTGAAAAGGATACTTTCCTGTTCAGGGATGTTGACTTCCCGTCCCATTGGCGGAGAATGTCCCAATAAAGAGGACGCAGATGAAACTGCGCAAACGGAACCGCCTCCATTGCCGCCACCATCTTCCCGAGGAAGTGCATGAGGCGTCTTAATGAGTGTGACTGACCTTGACGGAGAGTCTGCACCCCAGTCTGTAGTGACCGCTGCTTGTCCAGCGGAAGCTTCACTAGCACTGAGAGGGTATGAAACTCCATGCCAAGATACGTTAGTGATTGGGTCGGTGACAGGTTTGACTTTGAGAAGTCGATGATCCACCCGAACGTCTGGAGAGTCTCCAGCGCAACATTCAGGCTGAGTTGGCATGCCTCTTGAGAGGGTGCCTTGACAAGTAGATCGTCCAAGTAAGGGATCACAGAGTGTCCCTGTGAGTGCAAGACTGCTACCACTGCCGCCATGACCTTGGTGAACACCCGTGGGGCTGTCGCCAGACCGAATGACAGAGCTACGAACTGAAGATGGTCGTCTCCCATCACGAAACGTAGAAAACATTGGTGCTCTGTAGCAATCGGCACGTGGAGATAAGCATCTTTGATGTCTATTGATGCTAGGAAATCTCCTTGAGACATTGAGGCAATGACGGAGCGGAGGGTTTCATCCGGAACCGCCTGGCCTCCACGTGCTTGTTGAGCAGTTTTAGGTCCAGAACGGAACGGAAAGAGCCATCCTTTTTTGGCACCACAACCAGATTGGAGGAAAACCGTGTCTTGTTCCTGAAGAGGAACAGGGATTACCACTCCTTCTGCCTGCAGAAGAGCATCGGCTCGGTGGGGAGGTGGGGACGTTCTGAAGAATCGAGTCGGAGGACGAGAACAGAACTCTGTCCTGTGCACGTGGGCACAATGTCCCTCACCCACCGGTCTGTGACCTGTGGCAGCCAAATGTCGCCAAAGGCGAGCGAGTCTGCTATCAACCGCGGATGCGGAGAGATGAGAGAGCTGAGAGTCATGAGGAGACCGCCGTGGTAGCGGTTCCTCCGGCTGCCTTCCTTGGGCGTGATTGAGCCCCCGGAAACTGAGCCCCTCTGAGGCTTTTCAGCTCTTTTGGACGAGGACAATTGGGACCTGCCCGAGCTTGGGAAGGACCGAAACCTCGACTGTCCTTCCAGGACAGCATTAATAGGGTAAGTCGCAATGCAGACATTGCGAGGTTACGGACGCCCCTGCGGCACAAATGTACATATGCTCAAGACCAGCTGTGCAAGAACAGCTGAAAAGCTTAGGGTGCCCATACGGCTGTAAATGCCGGAGCAACCGACACGCCGATAGCCTCATAGACAGGTTTCAACCAGAGTCCATCTGTCTGGCATCTTTAAGTGAAGTCCCTCCACTGCAACTATAGCTCTAGCCGCAAGCCTGGAGATTGGAGAATCCACCTTTGGACCCTGGGTCCCGCGCTTGACCACGTCAGGGGGAAAAGGATAACGTATATCCTTAATACGTTTGCAGAAAACGCTTATCTGGTAAGCGTGGTGTTCCTGGACTGCTTCTCTGAAGTCAGCGTGGCCAGAAAAATACTCAATATACGTTTGAGCTACTGAAATGGGACTTCTCCTGCTGTGAAGCTGACTCCTCCGCTGGGGGAGCTGAGGGAGAAAGATCCAACATTCCATTGATGGACGCTATAGGATCATTCCTTATGGCGTCACCATCCGGTGTATCCGGATTGAGAGCGTTGTCAGGATCAAAGTCCTGATGAGCTACGTCTGCCTCATCATACAGAGAGCCTCCTGGGACCCCCCCCGGAGCACCGATTTTATTCCCAATGAGGGTGGCCAGGGAGCAATGATCCAGATTGCCCATGGCCTGTCCGGACTGCAAGTCTCTATCCCATTGCAACTCCATCCCTGTCCTTGGACAGGGTTGACAGGTGGTTCCTTTGGCCACGTCTAGTAGAGACCCCGGCTGACCAAGTGCTCCAGGGGAGCATTGCACACAATGGGGTTCAGTGCCGTGGAACAGTATCACATGCAGTAAAAACAGCATCGAAAGCCTGTGTTGCTTATATGCTGCTGCCGACTAGGACATAGAGCCAAGAATGGCGACCGTACAATGCAATGTATAACATACAAGCATAAAGTACAAATGAACACTGCAGCACATGCAATACAAGCAGCATAGAAAGCCTGTGCCTTGGCACCCCTGCTTTTCTGCTGCTGTAGACTAGCCATCCAGGGGAATATAGCCCAGAATATCGACCATACAGTGCAATGTATAGCATACAAGCATAAGTACAAATGAACACTGCAACCCCTGCAAGACAAGCAGCATAGAAAAAACCTGTGCCTCAGCACCCCTGCTTTTCTGCTGCTGTAGCCTAGTCACTCTAGGCGAAAATAGCCCAGACTAGCGACCGTACAGTGCAGTGTATAGCATACAAGCATAAATACACATGAACACTTCAGCACATGCAATACAAGCAGCATAGAAAGCCTGTGCCTTAGCACCCCTGCTTTCCTGCTGCTGATGTGTCGCCATCTAAGAGGGCATATAGCCAAAAATAGCGACCTATGCAGTGTAAGCATAAAAATACAAATGGACAACTGCGGTATTTAGTGGGGTCAGCACTTCAGGTGCCGCTTACCGCCCGCCTATAAGCGGGTGTGTGGTCGCCCTAGTCCTGTGCCTGGTTGCCCAGAGTCCGATCTCTCAGCTCGGACTGCAGGAATGGCTGCCGGCGTCCTTCTCCAGCTCGTGTGAGTAGGGGCGGGCCGTGGGCGTGCCCCCAAGTCAGAGCGGGAAACCGGCGTCCCACAGTGTCCAGTGAGAGGGCTGGAGCATGTAAATAAGGCTCCAGCCCTCGGCGCTGCTGATTGTACAGCGTCTCTCCCCTACCCTGATTGACAGGGTGGGGGCGGGAACGAAGCGGAGCTAGGCCGCAAAAGCCGGGGACTGGATTTATAAGCGCCGCCGCCGTAAAAGCGCGGTCGGCGCTAAGTCCCCGGCGCACTACAAGTCCCAGCCGCGCCGCCGCTCCCGGAGCGTCCGGCGCGGTAGTTCCCCATACATAAGTCACTCAGCTAGGCTGCAGTGACTGTAACCCTTTACTGTCCCCGGCGCACTAGCACACCCAGCAAGTCTGGAGTGTGCTGTGCCTGTGTGTACGGGGACACAGAGTACCTGAATGGTGCAGGGCCATGTCCCTGAACGGTACCCAGCTCCGTATCCAGCAGGTTCAATGGGTCTGTGGATGGAGCCCGGCCTCAGGGCTTTGGGGCCGGTAAGATCCCACTTCCTCAGAGCCCCTCAGGGGGATGTGGAAGGAAAACAGCATGTGGGCTCCAGCCGCCGTACCAGCAATAGGTACCTCAACCTTACAAACCACAAGCGGGGTGAGAAGGGAGCATGCTGGGGGCCCTATATGGGCCCTCTTTTCTTCCATCCGATATAGTCAGCAGCTACTGCTGACTAAACAGTGGAGCTATGCGTGGATGTCTGACCTCCTTCGCACAAAGCAGAAAACTGGTGAGCCAGTGATCCCACTGGGGGTGTATAGCCAGAAGGGGAGGGGCCTTACACTTTTTAGTGTAATGCTTTGTGTGGCCTCCGGAGGCAGTAGCTATACACCCAATCGTCTGGGTCTCCCAATGGAGCGCCGAAGAAAATAAAAGTGCAATTCCACAAATGGTTTTAATTGATCATGTTTAATATGTGGTAATACCTCACAATATGATTCACCAAGTCAGTACGAGTTTGTAGATACCAACCATGTATGGTTGTTTGTTTTTTTAATTTAAGTGGTGAAAAAAAAAAAAAAGTTCAGAAATTTGTCAACCTTTTTTTGCTTTTGTCGCCATTGTGTGAGGGCTTATTTTTGCACCCTGAGCTGATGTTTTTACTGATACAATTTTTGGGTATGTACAATGTTTTAAATTGCCTTTTCTTGCAATGTTGCGGTAACCAAAAAAACTCAATTCTGCAGTTTTGGTGTTTTCTCGTTACGCCATTTACCAATCAGATTAATTTATTACATATTTTGAAAGATCAGACATTTCTGAAAGCGCAATACGGAATATGGGTATTGTTTTAATGGTTTTATTTTTAATGGGGCAAAGTGGGTTACTTGAATTTGTGTATTTTTTTCCTCACTTTTGACTGGATTTAATAGTCCCGTTTGGGGACTTGAAGCTGCGATGATCCAACTGCTTGTGCTATACAGGGCGGTGCATCACAGTGCTCACAATCGGCAGTCACAGGAAGATCATGATGACAGGCACAGGGGTCATCCACTGACCCATGGATGTCATGCCAAACCATCGGTGTCCCGTGATCACGTGATGGCCGTGCCAATGGGCAGGATCAATGATGCGCTTCCTGTCAGCGCATGTTAAATGCCACTGTTAGTAATTGACCGCAGCTTCTAACTGGTTAACAGCCATAAGTGGATTTCGGATGCACCTGCAGCTGTTAGAGGCACTTTGTAGCTGATTAAATAACCCAATGAGTGTGGGGAAAGATGTTGGGTCACCGTTCGAGCCTGCATCAAAGGCAGCGACACTGCCTTGTGACCTAAAAATACATAATTGGTCGTGAAGGGGTTAACCTGCAGATATAGGGCTAATCTGCAAAGTTAAAGGAGTTGTCCGACATAAACTCAAAAATTTTTGGTAAGCTAATCTGTGCTGTATTGTCATATAAAACACCCCTACATTGTTATTTTTTGTTTTCTAACTTTTGTTCCTCTTGAATTCACCCTTTATTCTCTGCAGCTCTTTGTTTACATTCAGCACAAACAAACTGACCACCACCTGTGCAAAACCTCCCAGTCAGAGCTGGCACCGCCCGGCCTCAGTGTCCAGCCCCACCCCAGTGTCCAGCCTCGCCCTCTGCCCGCCCCCTGCACACACATTCCCTGTCAGTAGTCTTCCCCAGCACCTGACCTGTTATCACTACAGCATTGCAAATAACAGCCGCACATCGGACTCTGCACCCCACACGCACATCGGACTCTGCACCCCACACGCACATCGGACTCTGCACCCCACACGCACATCGGACTCTGCACCCCACACGCACATCAGACTCTGCACCCCATACACACTTAGGGCTCTGCACCGCACACACACACACACACAGGGCTCTGCACCGCACACAGGGCTCTGCACCGCACACACACACAGGGCTCTGCACCGCACACACACACAGGGCTCTGTACCGCACACACACACAGGGCTCTGCACCGCACACACACACAGGGCTCTGCACCGCACACACACACAGGGCTCTGCACCGCACACACACACACACACACAGGGCTCTGCACCGCACACACACAGGGCTCTGCACCGCACACACACAGGGCTCTGCACCGCACACACACAGGGCTCTGCACCGCACACACACAGGGCTCTGCACCGCACACACATATGGCTCTGCACCGCACACACATATGGCTCTGTACCGAACCCCCCTACCCCCATAGGAAACACATGTGGGGAATACATACTCACCCCTCCCCAGTCCCCGCCGCTCCTGCAGGTTCGCGCGCTGTCTGTGCTCTGGACATATTAGCACACTAGTGACGTCACCGCTGTGCTGAAGAGAGCACAGACAGCGGGACAGTGATGAGAAGCAGCGCTGCGCTCCCTCTCATCAGCGCTTTCAAATGTACCGGCATCTGTGATCTGTGATGCCGGTACATTTGAATGTGCGATCCTGAGCAGGGGCCCGGTGCTGGCGCTGACACCACGGCAGCCGCCGCCAGGCCCCTCCCCCAGGTGACGGACCCCACAGCAGTGTAGGGGGAGGTTGTGGGCAGAGTACGGGGTGCGGGGGAATGTGTGGGAGGGTGCAGGAAAGAGGGGCGGGGCTCATCGCACTGTAGCCGCCCAGCAGAGAGGCGACATGCTGTTCCAGATTTGCATGTCAACATGGCCCTGCCCATGTTGACATGAAATGACCGGAAGCAGCAAAATCGCGGCAGGAGCGGTCACATGACCACTCTGAGTCGGGGGAGAGGGGCTGACAGCAGGGCAGGTAAGTGCTCTCTATCTACTTACCTGCCCCAATGTAGCCCAATAGGGTAATAAAAAAAAATGTCAAAAGAAGCCGGATAACCCCTTTAATATCATTCTAAACCTGCCCGGCCGCTGCACTGAAAGCCTGGCTACCAGGAGTACATTAACTTTATGGGAAACTCCGAGGCACGGGGTAGGCAGCTTCAGTCATTGCTCAGTACATAGTGAGAGGCAGCTGTAATGATGCCCCAGCACTGACTGACAGCCGACCCTGTACTGATAGACTGCAAAGTTGGCTATTAGTCAATATCGGGGTGTGGTTACAGTTGCCGCTCACTATGTATTTAACAATGACTGAAGCCACCTGCCCTGCAGCCCACAGCACTATGGCTGAAAACTGGAGGCTCCCGGGAGGAATAAGGCTATGTGCCCACGGGGACAGTGTCCTGCGGTTATATCCGCAAGACATTCCGCATGTGCTCCCAGAAATCCGCAACAGAACTTTCTCTGTTTCAATGCTGCGGATATACAGCGGAATGTCGTGCGGGTATTCTGTATTGAGGATACAGTACCATGGCTTCGGCACTGCATCCTCAATGCAGAACAAGTGCTGCAGTGATCGGGGTGCTCATACTTACCTCCATCATGCAGCACCTCGCTTTCCGGCGGCCGGGTCACTGTCACTGTCAGCGTCTGGTCTGGTGCACTGTGCTGGAGGTGGGCGGGCCTGAACTAGCTCCGGCTGTCACATGACCAGAGCTCGTGCAGGCCCCGCCCACCTCTTCCTTCCTGTACCTGGCTGGATCCACCGCGCTGCTGTACACCGGACGAAGAAAGTGACTCGGGTCTCTATCAAGGCAGGTAAGTATATGGGACCCTGCGGAGAAATCCGCAACAATAATTGATATGCTGCAGATTTTTCCGCACAAAAATCCGCACGATTTCCGCTGCGGAAAAATCCACAGCGTGGGCACAGCATTTCCCAAATGCCATAGAAATGGCTGGGAAGTAGCTGAGCTGCAGATTTCTGGAAAATCCGCGGCAAAATCCGCGCATTTTCTGCAGCGTGGGCACATAGCCTAAAAGGTAATTTCCTCCCAGTAGCCAGGCTTTCAGTTCAGCGGCTGCACAGCTTCAGAATGCTATTAAACTGCAGATTAATCCCATATCTGCAGGTTAATAGCGGTTTTTGACATGACAAGTTCCCGTTAAAGAATATTTTTACCAAACTCTCAAGTATGAAGAATATATGTAGCTAAAGTCCATGTAACGGATGATAAACACTTGATGAATGTGTAGTAGCACTGTTTAAGCAATCACAGATGCCAGTGCATCACACGCTGCTCACATTCACGTTTTCCTGAAATCCAGTCCTCAAGGAACCTCAAGTGCATGTTCTGAGATTTCCTTCTGGTGCAGAGAAACAAAGATCGAATCGCCCTCATTGGTATACCAGTATGGCAATAATCTCACCTTCTTTGTCGGTCAGGACCTCCATACGGCCACTGAACATCGCCTTGAGCATAGTGTCGTGTCTCGTCAGGACCTGCACTGTGGTGTAGTACAAAGATCCTCCCACGTTCAAACGCACATATTTATTTCCAAGGCAGCCCCCTTTAAAAGTGTAGGTTTTAGGTTTGGCCCCTGAAGCGGGGCACATTGCTGTCAGACAAGTGTCGCCAGACATCTCTCGTTGCAAATAGACGATGACTCTGCACACAGTGGGCTTCACGTGTGCCGCCGTGGTGGGAGGGTGCGTGTGGAAGACACACCCTAGTTAGCAGGAAAGTGGAGCCTGCTAACGTATCCGGATTTCTGCAAAGAAAATAGAGAAATGACAAAGGGAAGGTGGTTACAATGACAACTTGTGAAAGTGATTAAAAAGGGTTTGGTTAGGTGATAACATGCTGATCACTGGGGTCCTGCAATGGTCCTGCAAATGCATATGGATTTGATGCTACAGTGAAACGTTGCCATTGCAGGCACTCACTGTTTACAGAGCCTCCCACAGTACTGCTGACCTGGGAGGAGGTCTCATGTCACGCCCAGCACCTGATAGGGTGATTCAGGATACTAAAGGCCCCGTCACACTAAGCAACATCACTAGCAACATCGCTGCTAACGAACAACTTTTGTGACGTTGCTAGCGATGTTGCTGTGTGTGACATCCAGCAACAACCTGGCCCCTGCTGTGAGGTCGTTGGTTGTTGCTGAATGTCCTGGGCCATTTTTTAGTTGTTGCTGTCCCGCTGTGAAGCACAGATCGCTGTGTGTGACAGCGAGACAGCAACAACTAAATGTGCAGGCAGCAGGAGCCGGCTTCTGCGGAGGCTGGTAACCAATGTAAACATCGGGTAACCAAGAAGCCCTGTCCTTGGTTACCCGATATTTACCTTTGTTACCAGCCTCCGCCGCTCTCACTGTCAGTGCCGGCTCCTGCTCTGTGCACATGTAGCTGCAGGACACATCGGGTTAATTAACCCGATGTGTGCTGTAGCTAGGAGAGCAGGGAGCCAGCGCTAAGCATTGTGCGCTGCTCCCTGCTCTGTGCACATTTAGCTGCAGCACACATCGGGTAATTAACCCGATGTGTGCTGTAACTAGGAGAGCAGGGAGCCAGCGCTAAGCAGTGTGCGCTGCTCCCTGCTCTGTGCACATTTAGCTGCAGCACACATCGGGTAATTAACCCGATGTGTGCTGTAACTAGGAGAGCAGGGAGCCAGCGCTAAGTGTGCGCTGCTCCCTGCTCTCTGCACGTGTAGCTGCGTGCGCTGGTAACCAAGGTAAATATCGGGTTGGTTACCCGATATTTACCTTAGTTACCAAGCGCAGCATCTTCCACGCGGCGCTGGGGGCTGGTCACTGGTTGCTGGTGAGCTCACCAGCAACTCGTGCAGCGACGCTCCAGCGATCCCTGCCAGGTCAGGTTGCTGGTGGGATCGCTGGAGCGTCGCAGTCTGACATCTCACCAGCAACCTCCTAGCAACTTACCAGCGATCCCTATCGTTGTTGGGATCGCTGGTAAGTTGCTTAGTGTGACTGGACCTTAACTGGACCCACATAAGGACAACACTAGCTTATCTAATTCATGGACAAAAGGAAAGATGAGGAGATTGATGGCCCAAATTGACTAGAGACTTTTTGATATATATACATCCCCTGATGAACCCCAAGACGTTGGGAGGAAACGCGTCGGGATCAAGTTTAGTCCTGGCAGGATAAGTACTAGGACCTCAGGTCCATCATATCTTTTGCTCAGACCCTTATTTTCATGCATTTTCCCAGTTTCATAGCCATATAGGTAATTGTTAAACTGAGAATTGAGAATCCTAATATTTACATGAAACTTGGGTACAATTGTATTAGAACTCATGACTTATGACTACGTAAGCACTCCAGCACACTGCACCTGCTGGTGGGTTTAGGTCAGAAATAGTGACAGGGGCAAATAGGGCTAGCCACCGAGGAACGGGGGGGGGGGGGCACCCAAAAAATTAAGGTGTACTTGACCTCCGTTGCTAGATAGGGATTAACATCAGGGAATATTAGATCCCCTTATCCCATCATTGTGATACCTATATAATAACTTATTTACAACAGGTGGTGCACGCCCCTTGCCCACTGCCCTAATTCAGGACCTCACTTAAGTATTACACATCACGACTTGTTATTACTTATATATTTGGATATTATTCCAGTATTTTAGAATCAGTTTCGCATTTTAATGGAGTTAATAAATGTGACGTTTTAGAGAGTTTTTTCTGGTTTATAAGTGATCCTCTTTACTATAAATTGAAATTGGTTTGATTCTATAGTACAAGCATAGCGTATGGGATTTCTTGAAATCCCGTGCCCACTATGCTTGTTTTTTCAGCAGCAAACACTGACCTGCGGAGCAGGTTTCCAGACCGCAGCACGTCAATTGTTTGCTGCGGAATCGCATGCGTCCTCCGTAGGGAGAACACAAGGAGACCGCAGCGCATTGAACCCTGATAGTGGGTACGAGCAGTTGCAGGCTCCTGCGGAGGAGACGTGCGGCCCCACAGGTCAGGACCCGCTGCGTTCAGAACACAGTGCGTCCTGATGATCGTGGAAACATACCATAAGGGACATAGATTTAATTCACCACTCCAGAGATAAAGTAAAAAAAAAAAACAAAAAAAAACAAACTTGCTGCAGTGGCGCTTTAAATAAGTTGGATAGAATACTGGTCAGACTATATCTGGTCTCTGTCATATGTAAAGAGACACTCTTCTCTGTAGGAAACTATCACTGGCTTTCATGGTAATGTCATTTCCTTTGTGCTCCCGTAGGACGCACTTTGTGCTAAACCTGTGCCCTGGAAATCACAGATCACATTATCCATCATCCTGTTTCCGTTAATGTTACATGGATGACTCAGAGGACAACCCAGGAGTGAGGCCGGTGACGTTTCTATATGAGTAGCCCTATAGCTGAAGGCCATGTAACCCTAGTGCTGGGTGATGTACGAGGAAACGTACAGACACGACCGACACAGAAGTCACCAGTCATATGATCACTTTTATTGCGGTTTTTTAGTGCAGTTTTGTCACAAAGCTGAAAGCAAATCCTGATGCCAGCAATGCCAAAGACAATCCTGACTTGCTGTGCACGTTGAATATTTTCTCCCTGCAGATAATAATCTGCAGCATGTCAATTCTTTCAGCCTTTTTTCACCTACTGACTTCATTTTGAAAAAGGCATCAAAAGCGCTCTGCTTTTTTCCTGCCAAGAGATGCAGCAAATTCAGCAACCAAATAGTCAACATCTGCACATAATCTTACTGGGATGGTCGTTAATATTTAGGAGTCTTTTTAGCTTTTATTCACTTTGGAGCCCCCGTCTCTAAAATACCATTTAGTGTAAAGCATTCAGACTTTATGGTCTGAACAGGCCCGGAGCCCAGGGGATCACTACTCATGGCAACATATCTACTTCAGATGTCAGGTGCACTGATATCATGAAGCCTGTGGATATGAACAGATGGTGTGAGCCAGATCTGTACGACCGACGCTCGACCACCTGAGAGGGAACATTGTGCGGTCACTGACCACAGTGATGAGTGGAGCCTCATCCATCTGCGAAAAACACATCTCAAAGTCTATGAGAATCCTGACTTGTTGTGCACGTTACTTTTTTCCTTGCAGAATTTTTTTCTTGCAGATTTTGTTGCTGAACAAAAGCAGCAGCATGTCATTTGTTTCTGCGTTTTTTTCCTGCAGATATAATCCACTGCAGTCCTCGAGCACAGCAATGGATTAGATCTATCAGCGCTGAACTCGCAGCACTGACACTTGGCCTTTCATGCATCCGGCATGGTGCGTGAGGCTCTCCGTAGCTAAGTAACCTGGGGTCATCTTGGCGGGTCCCTGTGATTGCATTACAGGGACCCGATTGCCAGCATGTTTTTTCTGCTGCCTTTTTCCTGCTAAAATATGCAGTTTTGTGCGCAGAAAATCTGCTATGTGGGCACATACCCTAATGCTAACTGCTAGAAAGCAAACAGCAGGCAGGCACTGGACGGAGTATGCACGCGGAGTAACAACAGTTTTGGCACAAGTTAGAGAATATTGCTTCCACCAACTCCGGATCAGCCTATTCTAGAGCAAAATTACATGTAACGGCAGGAGCACTGACAAAGCCGCGCATCTTACATACAAAAAGTACAGCTTTTTTTTTTAGACACTTTGTCATATGGACAGTAAATGAGGGCTGGATTCATAACTAGTGACGAGAGAGCACTGCCATGCTCGGGTGCTCATAACCGGCAGTTGGACGGACGTGACTCGTCTACAGAGCATAATGGAAGTCAATGGAGAACTTCAGCTTTATTATGGGAAATCTTCCCCCAAAAAATGTTTAAGTTCTCCATTGACTTTCATTATATTTGGGTACTCGAGTTCCACCAATCCGAGCGGCCAACTGCTCTTACTGAGTACCAAGTATGGTAGTGCTCGCTCATCACTATTAATGTCTGAGCCACGCCCCCAGGGTGCACCACACATATTAGCCCCTCCCCCATGGTGCACCACTTGTATCGACCCCTCCCTGGAGGACTGTCACTTCTTGGCCCCTCCCCCACAGCATACCACACCTCAGCCCCTCCTCTGCAGCATACCACACATATCTACCCCTCCCTGGAGGAACGTCACACTTCTTGGGCCCTTCCCCTGCGGCGCACCACACTTCTTGGCTCCTCCCCTACAGCACACCACACATCTCGGCCCCTCCTTGGAGGAACATCACACTTATTGGCCCCTCCCCTGCAGCACACCACACATCTCGGCCCCTCCTTGGAGGAACATCACACTTATTGGCCCCTCCCCTGCAGCACACCACACATCTCGGCCCCTCCTTGGAGGAACATCACACTTATTGGCCCCTCCCCTGCAGCACACCACACATCTCGGCCCCTCCTTGGAGGAACATCACACTTATTGGCCCCTCCCCTGCAGCACACCACACATCTCGGCCCCTCCTTGGAGGAACATCACACTTATTGGCCCCTCCCCTGCAGCACACCACACATCTCGGGCCCCTCCTTGGAGGAACATCACACTTATTGGCCCCTCCCCTGCAGCGCACCACACATCTCGGCCCCTCCTTGGAGGAGCATCACACTTATTGGCCCCTCCCCTGCAGCGCACCACACATCTCAGCTCCTCCCTGGAGGAACATCACACTTATTGGCCCCTCCCCTGCAGCGCACCACACATCTCAGCTCCTCCCTGGAGGAACATCACACTTATTGGCCCCTCCCCCGCAGTGCACCACACATCTCAGCCCCTCCTTGGAGGAACATCAAACTTATTGGCCCCTCCCCTGCAGCGCACCACACATCTCAGCCCCTCCCTGGAGTAACATCACACTTCTTGGCTCCTCCCCTACAGCACACCACACATCTCGGCCCCTCCTTGGAGGAACATCACACTTATTGGCCCCTCCCCTGCAGCACACCACACATCTCGGCCCCTCCTTGGAGGAACATCACACTTATTGGCCCCTCCCCTGCAGCGCACCACACATCTCGGGCCCCTCCTTGGAGGAACATCACACTTATTGGCCCCTCCCCTGCAGCGCACCACACATCTCGGGCCCCTCCTTGGAGGAACATCACACTTATTGGCCCCTCCCCTGCAGCGCACCACACATCTCGGCCCCTCCTTGGAGGAGCATCACACTTATTGGCCCCTCCCCTGCAGCGCACCACACATCTCGGCCTCTCCTTGGAGGAGCATCACACTTATTGGCCCCTCCCCTGCAGCGCACCACACATCTCAGCTCCTCCCTGGAGGAACATCACACTTATTGGCCCCTCCCCCGCAGTGCACCACACATCTCAGCCCCTCCCTGGAGGAACATCACACTTCTCGGCCCCTCCAGCTGTACGCACAAGTCTCAGCCCCGCCCCCTATCCGCTCCACAAGTCTCAGCCCTTCCCCTGAGAGCACTACAAGTCTCAGCCTCTCTGCAGTAAACGGCCGCAGTGCTCATCTTTCCAAGGCTCAGTCCGCGGCCCTCTCAGTCGCCGGAGCACAGGAGAACCCTCCGCACTGTCCGCCCTGCACACACCTGTAAGCACGGACCGGGCCGCTTCTCCCTCTTCACTCACTTCTCCCCAGTTTCTCCCATCTCTTCTAGCAAAATGAGGTCATTTCCGGCAGCAGTTACCCCAGTAACTGCACTTCCCAGTGTGGGACAGGGAAGTGTCCTGCTCCGCGCTGCTCCATGGGACATGTAGTCCTGTGTCGCCTACTGTAATCAGGACACGTCACTTGCTGCGCTGTAACGCGCGGCACTAGTAGAGCTGAAACTACAAATCCCAAAGTCCTTCGCGACGAAGCCTTCGGGAGAGGCCTCACTGCTCTAACAAATCTTTTAATGTTAGCATAGAGTTATAGTGACCTCCTAGCACATGTTGTGGTACCGCCAGCCTGCGCTTATTCCTACAACCTCTCAGAGGAATAATATATAACCTGGGCAGAGTGCCCGTACACAAGATGGCTGTTGACTGATATACGATTTCCGCCTCGTCTCTATGGTACCAGGACCGCATTCCCGGAAGTGACGTCAGTAAACACTAGCCGGCTGTCTCCGTGGCAGCCGGGGTCGAAGAAGGCAAGCGGAGCGGTCTGTGACAGCTGTCATGTCAGGTAATCATGGAGGCCGGCAGCTCCTCACCGCTGTTCTCTGTTATCAGCCATTTCAGGCTGGGAGCTGCTGACTTTAGTATTTTTTACGGGGATTCATAACTGGTTGTCTTGGAGCCAGATCAACAAATAACCAGTGTGTTTGTTTTATCTGTAAGGACCATACATATTTATGGCATATCCACAGGAGAGTGAGTCGGGTCTGTGGGCTGTCTCCATAACTCCCATAGATGTGACTGGAGCGAGTGCCCCTGATGACGTGTCCAAGACCCCGAGCAGACACTTATCCTGTGGATGGGACCTATATATCTAAGGTGTGAATTCCCCTCTGAGAGCAGCATAACATAGGGGCAGCAACCCAGACTCCAGCGATGTGTCACTTACTGAGCTGCTTGCTGCAGTTATAAAATCAGCGTTTTATCTGCATGAAAGCAGGTTTACTAGTCCTCAAGTGATAAAGGTGACTGTCAAAACTGCAGCAAGCAGCCCAATAAGTGACATCACTGGAGTCAGGGTCTCTGTCTCTACATTATGCTACTCTTGGATTAAAGAGTATACATTTGGTGACAGTTTCCCTTTAAGTGAAATTAATAGGTATTCTGGCTGCTGCAGTTCAGTATCTACTGAGTGAATGTGATCCCAACTGCAGTACCCCCAAACAGCCACTACACCGTGTGAGGCGCTGTGACGTTCTGCCTCTATACACTGTACATTCGGTCACCATGCAAGTAATTGATGAAGGGGCCATAGGTCAGACCATGACTGATCTGATGACTTATCTCACAAATAGGTCATTAGCATTAAAGTCCTAGAAAACTCCTTTAGTTAATACCACATAAAAAAAAGGGCTCCAACAGCAATGATTTCTTTTTAGAGCCGCATTGTTTCCATGGTGCTGTGAAAAGGGTTTACATAGAAAATACATATAATGAACAATGACAGCCTCGTACAGAGGGGAGAGGGCCCGACTCCTCTGGGCTTACAGTCTACAAGATAGTGGGGAGGACACAGGAGCTTGGGGGTTGGTGCTGGTGAGGTGGCAGCAGGGTTATTGCAGGCTGTAAGATATGAGTTTTCAAGGTCCACCTGGAGGTTCTGAATGTCAGAAATAATGGTACGTGTCGAGACCCCGAATCCCAGAGGATGAGGGATACTTGAAAGAAGTCCTGAAGGCGATTGGGTGAGGAACGTATGAGAACAGAGAAGAGATGGAGATCTTGTGAGGACCAGAGATTGTGTGGGAAGAAATTGGAAGATTAGTTAGAGCTGTATGGGGGAGGCTAATCATGGACGGCCTTGTAGGTCTCTGTAGCATTGGCTCCATGGTTTCTAGGATTTTTCCAAGATCCATTACAGTTGCACGCTTTGTTTTAGAGACTTTGTTGCCAGCTTTTCTTGGGGTTGTGGTACTCTACTGACTAGTGTGGTCTGAACTTAGCACCTCTGCCTCTTAGCTTCCTGAAGGTTTCTGGTGCTGGCTGCTGCATGGCTGAGCTCTTGGCCCAAGCTCCCCGCTCTGATGCAGCTGGCAGGTAGCTTTATCTCTGCAGCGTTGGAGGAATGCAGGGGCACTGAAACTGGTCCGAGCAAAATACTAGTATCGCACTGGCTTAAGGTTCAATAGTCATTCTAGATGTTAAATAGAATGGATCTATAGCAAATTTTCTTGGCCAGAGCCTTATTCAGCGTGCGCTCTCAAGTTCATTTTTCCTCTTATTTAATCGAAGTAAAGAAAACTCCAGGTGACAAATTTTGATGTATTGCAAAAGACCCGGATCTCATACACAAAGTATATATACTCACAAAAGAGCCTCAGACAAAGCGATCTGGCGAAACGCATAGACTGCCCAGTGCTTTCTTTTTTTTTTTTTTTTTTAAATAGGAAGAGTGAACACAAGAGCAGGAACTGAATGAAGCTGTGACCAAGAAAGTTTGTTATATATCTGTTTTATTCAATATCTTCATGACTTTATTACCCTGGGACTTTGAATGTTAATCCTCAGGCACATGTATTAATTATACTGTTTAGAATATTGACTAACTTGATATCTGCTGCAGCTTTTTGGTGGTTTGAGATGTTTTTGCTGAGACATTTCGGTATGGAAATTTTATTTGTGTAGTGTGACTGATGCTGGATGTAGTGGTGTGACAAGGTTTAGAGCAGCGCTTCCAGGCTGTGTAGCAAACAGCTTGTAATTGTGCGCTTCTTGAGTAAAGAAACTGGCCACTGCTGATATGGCCGGTAACCGGAGCAGCAAGCAGTATACTATGGGGTGAAAAATCCCTCCATTCTTGAGAATGGAAAAAGATTTCTAATAAGGCAAATTTGCTTGTTTTTATAAGCATTTGGCAAATTCAGGGCCGTCCACTACATATAATGCCCTTTAGAAATATCAAATTTTAATTTCTAGCCACTTACATTTATAATAAAATTTTTATACACTTCTCCCTATCATGGTGATCTTTAAATCTGTTTTGTTTTTTGTTGTTGTTTTTTTTTACCCACTTACTGTGACATTTTCTTTTAGTGGAGTCTCAAACGGGATGTCACAGATGATGACCCTCCAGACACTTTTCTCAGCTTCTATCAACCCCCTCTGAAACGGGAAATCATCAGTGGCCAGCGCTGCAGTCACTTACCACAGCTTCTGTTACTGCCATCCCCTGATAAAATCATCAGTGGCCGGCACTGCACTCACTTATCACAGCTCCTGTCACTACTAACCCCTGATGAAATCATCAGTGGCCGGCACTGCACTCACTTATCACAGCTCCTGTCACTACTAACCCCTGATGAAATCATCAGTGGCCGGCACTGCACTCACTTATCACAGCTCCTGTCACTACTAACCCCTGATGAAATCATCAGTGGCCGGCACTGCAATCACTTACCACAGCTTCTGTCACTGCCATCCCCTGATGACATCCAAAATCAGTGATGTCGGCTAAGAGAAGTGATCGCTGTGTTGCATCTCCTGTACCCGCCACCTCTTTCATTAAAACCAGAAGTCATTAGGAGACGGTGATGGAAACAGGGCAAATTTCCGCAGCCCCTCCCCTGATAATGATTTGTTTCTGTGAAAGAGGACGGAATCTGTGGGGCAAAGCTGCTGTTATTCGCCCTGACACTATCACTGCCCCATGATGATGTCTTATTTTTTCTTTCAGTGTAAGAGGCAGCGGTGAGAGAAGCTGCGGTCACTTCTCCCTGCCTCCATGATTGAGTCTGTATATCATCATTTGACAGCGGTGAAATAACTGTGGGAAGTGACTGCAGCCCCAGCCTCCTGTGACGTCCCATTTGAGACTCAACTCAAACGACGCGTCACAAGGAAGCAAAGTAAAAAGAACAAATAAAGGGATTAGGTGTATGGGGAGAATGTCTGAGAATTATATAATAAAGAAAATTACAAAAGTGGTTAGAGTTTAATTATAGATATTTATTAGTGATTAGAGAACACTACCATGCTTGGGTGCTCGGGTACTTGTAATGAGCAGTTGGTTGCTCAGATGAGCATGACTCGAGTACCCGAGTATAATGGAAGTCAATGAAACTACAGCATTTTTCTGGGAAATTTGTAAAGATGCTTGAGTTCCCCCTTTGTCTTCCATTATATTTGGGTGCTTGGGTCGCGCTCATCTGTGCATCCCCCGAAAAAAAAAAAAAAAAGAAGCAATTCTGCAGTTTCAACTTTTTTCTCTTTACGACGTTTATCGCGTGTGTTAATTCATTTTAACCCTTTAGTGACGGAGCTAATTTTCACCTTAATGACCAGACCAAATTTTGCAATTCTGACCAGTGTCACTTCATGAGGTTATAACTCTGGAACGCTTCAACGGATCCCGGTGATTCTGAGATTGTTTTTTCGTCACATATTGGACTTCATGTTAGTACCAAATTTAGGACAATATTTTTTGTGTTTATTTATGAAAAAAATTGAATATTGGCAAAAATTTTGAAAATTTAGCAATTTTCAACTTTTGAATTTTTATACCGTTAAACCAGAGATTTCTGTGACACAAAATAGTTAATAAATAACATTTCCCACATGTCTACTTTACATCAGCACAATTTTGGAAACAAAATTTTTTTTCGTTAGGAAGTTAGAGGGGTTCAAAGTTTATCAGCAATTTCTCATTTTTACATCAAAATTTACAAAACCAGTTTTTTAGGGACCACATCACATTTGAAGTGACTTCAATAGGCCTAGATGACAGAAAATACCCAAAAGTGACACCATTCTAAAAACTGCACCCCCCAAAGTACTCAAAACCACATTCAAGAAGTTTATTAACCCTTCAGGTGCTTCACATGAACAAAAGCAATGTGGAATGAAAAAAAGCAAAAATTAAATTTTACCTAAAAATGTTGCTCTAACCCAAATTTATTCACTTTTAGAAGAAATAACACAACAAAATGGACCTCAAAACTTGTTCCCCACTTTCTTATGAGCGCGCCGATACCCCACATGTGGTCAGAAACCTCTGTTTGGACAAATGGGAGGGCTCGGAACAGAAGGAGCAATATTTGAATTTTGGAAAGCAAATTTGGCTGAAATAGATTGCGAGCACCATGTTGCATTTACAGGTCCGCTAAGGTACCTAAACAGAAGAAATCCCTCACAAGTGACACCATTTTGGAAACTAGACCCCTCAAGGCTTCTATCTAGGGGTATAGTGAGCATTTTGGATCCACAGGTACTTCACAGATTTTGTTAACGTTACGTTGTCATATTGAAAATTTTAATAATTTTCTCAAAAATGTTGCTTTAGCATCAATTTTCTCACTTTTTCAAGAGGTAATTCCAAAAATTTGACCTCAAGGTTTGTTAACCACTTTTTTATGAGCGCGGTGATACCTCACATGTGGTCTGAAACCTTTGTTTGGACAAATGGGAGGGCTTGGAACGAAAGGAGCAATATTTGAATTTTAGAAAGGAAATTTGGCTGAAAAAGATTGCGGGCACCATGTCGCATTTGGAGGTCCCCTAAGGTACCTAAACAGCAGAAACCGCGCACAAGTGGCCCCATTTTGGAAACTAGGCCCCTCAAGGAATTTATCTAGATGTTTGGTGAGTACCCTGAACCCCCAGGTGCTTCACAGAATTTTATAACGTTGAGCCATGAAAAAAAAAAAATAAAATTTTACCACAAAATTGTTATTTCAACCAGGTAGCTTTTTTTTTTACAAGAGTAAAAGGAAAAAATTCAGCATAACATTTATTGTGCAATTTCTCCTGAGTTTGGCGATACCTTATATGTGGTGGAAATCAACTGTTTGGGCGCATGGCAGGGCTCGGAAGGGAAGGAGTGCCATTTGACTGCAAAATTGGCTGGAATCAATAGCGGACGCCAGGTTGCATTTGGAGAGCCCCTGAGGTGCCTAAACAGTGGCGGTCCCCCACAAGTGACTTCATTCTGGAAACAAGACACCTCAAGGCTTTTATCAAGGTGTATAGTGAGCAGTTTGAATCCACGAGTACTTCACAGAATTTGATAAGCTTAGGTTGCCATATTGAAAATTTTCATTTTTTTCACAAAACTGTTGCTTTAGCATCAAATTTCTCACTTTTTCAAGAGACAACAACAAACCGTGGACCCCACAGGTTGTTATCCAATGTCTTATGAGCACAGGGATACCCCACATGTGGCCAAAAACCTCTGTTTGGATAAATGAGAGGGCTTGGAATGGAGGGAGCACCATTTGAATTCTGGAAAAGTTGAAATAAATTGCGGGCACCATGTCACATTTGCAGGGCCCCTTGGGTACCTATACATCAGAAAACCCCCACAAGTGACCCCATTTTGGAAACTGGATTTTATTCAGGAGTATAGTAAGCATTTTGAATCCACAGGTACTTCACAAAAATGTTGCTGTAGCAACAAATGTCTCACTGTTAGGCTATGTGGCCATGATCCAGCGACACGGCATCTAGTACACAGTGTCAGCCTCCTGCAGAGATGTGAGTGTTGTCCACGGGAGAACGCAGCTGCCCAAGCCCACGATTTGGGTTCAGGCCGCTGTGGAGCTCTATGCTACCTGCAGAGAACACTCATCTCCGCAGCATAAATTGACATGCTGAGGCTCGGGAAGCTGCGCCACCGGTCGGTTTATGCTGCGGAGAAAAGAAGCACATTGGGCATGGGATTTCTAAAAATCCTTCCACTGTGCTTCTACTGCACAACGCAGCGTTATGGACACAGGGAAAACACTCTGCGCCCAAAACGCTGCAAACCCTGATTGTGGGCACACAGCGTAAAATGCTACAATGGATGAATGGATAGATGTCAAACAAATATAACGTCCCATTCCCCTGCATATTCTAAGCTGGCGCCCTTTAGTGCCTTTCATGTGGCACTAAAGGGTGCCTAGCCTTGTATTTAGCCCCCCAAAAAATTAATAATTAAAATAAACGACGTGGGGTCCCCCCTATTTTTGATAGCCAGCTAGGGTAAAGCAGACAGCTGTAGCCTGCAAACCACAGCTGACAGCTTCACCTTGGCTGGTGATCAATTTGGAGGGCTCCCCAGGCGTTTTTTAAAAAAAAAAAAAACGTGGGGTCCCCCCCAAATTAGATCACCAGCCAAGGTGAAGCGGACAGCTGGGGTCTGGTATTCTCAGGGTGGGAAGAGCCATGGTTATTGGACTCTTCCCAGCCTAAAAATAGCAGGCCGCAGCCGCCCCAGAAGTGGCGCATCCATTAGATGCGCCAATCCTGGCGCTTCGCCCCAGCTCATCCCGCGCCCTGGTGCGGTGGCAGACGGGGTAATATATGGGGTTGATACCAGCTGTAATGTCACCTGGCATCAAGCCCTGGGGTTAGTGATGTCACGGCATCTGAACAGATACCCGACATCACTAACCCAGTCAGTAATAGAAAAAAAAAAGACAAAAAAAAAATTTATTTGAAAAAACACTCCCCGAAACATTCCTCTTTTACCAATTTATTGAAAATAAAGAAATTCCGGTCGCTATAATCCATTTTGGAGGTCCCACGCCGGCTCTGGATCTTCTAGAATATGGGGGGCACGTTCAGGGAACGTATCCCCCATTTTCTGGAAGAGCAAGCTCTCCATGAGCAGTGTGGGTGCAGTAATCTGAGAATACTGCACTCACACTGCCCCGGTCCAACCTAGGGCAGAGTGACCTGCAGTAACCTCATTCCAGAATATGAGGGGCACGCTCACAGAACGTACCCCCCATTTTCTGGAACAGCAGCCTCTCCATGTGAGGAGTGTGGCTGCAGATCACTGCACTCACCCTCCCCCGGTCCACAGTGGAGCCTGTGCATCAGCGACGTCAGCAGGATTCCTGCTTGCAGGGATCCAGCTGACAGCCGCTGTCTGCGCATGCGCCGCCAGCATTGAAGAAGAAGGAGGCGGCGATCGCGGGCCCGGAGCGGCAGACAGGTAACGTATAACCGGGGGCTTGGGGGGGGGGGGGTGACGGGGGGGTGACCTAGTGGGACCTGGGGACACCTTTCTGCCGCATGTGACGTGTCACATGCGGCAGAAAGCGCAGAATGAATGCGGCCGCGCGCTGTGCGCCGCCATCTTCCACGCTCCGGAGGGGGGAGGGGGGTGGTGGCTCTGGAGACCGGAGGGGGCTCCGGTGACCAGAGGGCTCCGGTGGACCGGAGGAGGGGTCAGGGGGAGGACATTTCCCTCCGATCTGAAATGTTTGATCATTTCAGATCGGAGGGAAATGACTGCAGAGCCGGCGCCGGCGGCAGTTTTCTGTGCGCTTCGGCGCCATTTTGGATGTCCGGTGGGGGTAGGGGTGGGGGTGGGGGGACTCTCCGGTACCGGGGGCTTTGGGGGCACTAGGGGGTTAGATTTCTTTCTCATCTGACATGTTTGATCATGTCAGATGAAAAAGAAATCAGTTTTACCGGCCATTTCTTTTTTTTTCATGTGTTCGTCGGTATACGGTGTATACCGCCGATCACATGATCGGGGTCCAAAAAAAACACCCCGATTCATAATCTGGGGGGTCTCAGCTACCCCCGGTAGCTGAAACCCCCGAGATTTTCGGTCGCTGGGGGGCGCTACAGGGTTTTTTCGGGCCGCCGCTTTAAAGCGGCGGAACAGAATAAGTACCCTGTTTTGCCGCCGCTTTAAGTCGTACGGCCGTCGTTATGAGGTTAATAGCTCAAACTTCTTCATAATTTCAATAACAAATATTTCCTTTTTTTACATGACTATGTTTGAACTGGGAAAAGAGGGGGAAGGGTGATTCAAAATGTTGTATTTTTTAATAAATATTCTGTAAAAGAAAAAAAAAAAGATTAATTTAATTTATTTTTCTTCCTTGGGGATTTCCTGGATGGCTTGTTTTATATATGACAACATGACAGCATTGCAGTGTATGCTCCATGCACCATGCACCTGGTGTAGGATGCACCAGTATGTCCTATGTCAGAAAGAGTTTAATTTACTTAGCATTTTAAGAATCCCTGTTGGCTTTTAGTGGCTATAAATCTATTAAAGGGAATCTGTCACCAGGTATTTACCACTTAATCTGAGAGCAGCATAACATAGGGGAAGAGATCCTGATTCCAGTGATGTAGTGTAGTTTTGATAAAATCACTGTTTAATCATCAGGAGATTATCATTACAGGACCACTTGGCCTGCTGCCACGTAGTCCAGCATATTCATGAGCTTTGTATAACCATGACCAGTCCACTGATTACAGTGTACACAAAACACTGCCAATCACTGGGATGGGCGAGGTTACAGAGCTCCATATTCAAATAACTGCTAGATCTGCAGCAGAGAAAACATTGATTTTATCAAAATGTCAGCAAACAGCTCAGTAAGTGACACATCGCTGGAATCAGGGTCTCTGTCTATACATAATGCTGCTCTCAGATGAGGGAGCGAAAAGCTGGTGACAGATTCCCTTTAAGACCTAATACTAAGTCTGCTAGTATTGAATCCAAGTGTAGACAATCCTCTGTGAGACTTTATATCTTTAAAGGGAATCTGTCAGCTGGATTTAGCACTATAAAGTAAAGCCATGGCCATAATGGCACTGTGAAGCGGATTGCATGGATACCTACAGTGTAAGTATCTGATCTTTGGTAGCTGAATAATCTTCCTCTAAAGTTTTCTTGATGACGTCATGCATCCATCGGGGTGGGATTTTGGGTACGGTCTCCTGCTTCTTTGCCCCTCGACCGGTCTCTTCTTTCTTCTACAGGTCCTCTGATTCCTGCCTCCTTTTTGAAATTCCACATCGCCGCCATGATTGTTTTGGGCAGCGCGTGCGCAGTGTGATTCTTCGGGCTGTCTGTAGGTCTTCAATAAAATAGTGGTGCATGCGCAGACCGAGATTTCAGCTCAATTACCTCATTATTAAGCCGAAATGTGAGAAGCCACATCCAAAGCCATTTTATTGAAGACAGTCTGTAGAGTCACACTGTGCACGGTCTTTAATAAAAATGACGCTGGATGCGGCTCATGCATAGATCAAGCTTTCAGCTCAATGACCTCTTTAATAAGCAGGAATCTTGATCTGCACAGGCGCCGCATCAGCCATTTTATTGAAGACCGTCTGTAGAATCACACTGCCTACAGTCTTCAATAATATGCTCCTGGAATTAGGAGAAAAAGAACACCGCATGTAAATCAGGGGCACGCCAGACAATATAGAAATCGTTGTGTACAAAAGCTTTATTCAAAACACCTAAGGAATAAAAACACTTAAAAAGACATGAAAGACATCACACTCAAAGCTGGGCTAGACCCAGTGTAACCATGGCCATGGTGAACATCAAGGGGTATCGTAATCAATTATTAACCATATATGCTAATGCATGCAAAAATAGGGACCTGTGCACAAGCCACACTGTATTACTCTATATAGCAAAAATAAAATAAGAAAAACCTGGAGAGTATATATGACGGTCGTAACCTGTGTATACAAGTAAATAAACATATAATAAATCTAAAATACAACATCCAGGAGAGGTGGTGCTTGTGTAAAGGGTACAATGGTATATAGGGAGTGGTGTTAATACACCTGAGATAGAAAGAGAAGGGGTTATATATACGTATATATGGATGGTAAACAGTGACCCACCTGTGACTGGCTGCACGTTATGATTTACAATGAAGGATGCCCAGACAGGTATGCTGAGCCCCAAAAATGCAAAGTGTGGTAGTCAAAGGGGGGGAGGGGGGTCAGCAAAAGGGAGGGCAGTTTGCAGACAGTCAAAGATGATGATGATGCATTATGCACTGTTTACCATCCATATATACGTCTATATAACCCCTTCTCTTTCTATCTCAGGTATATTAACACCACTCCCTATATACCATTGTACTCTTTACACAAGCACCACCTCTCCTGGATGTTGTATTTTACATTTATTATATGTTTATTTACTTGTATACACAGGTTACGACCGTCATATTTACTCTCCAGGTTTTTCTTATTTTATTTTTGCTATATAGAGTAATACAGTGTGGCTTGTGCACAGGTCCCTACTTTTGCATGCATTAGCATATATGGTTAATAATTGATTACGATACCCCTTGATGTTCACCATGGCCATGGTTACACTGGGTCTAGCCCAGCTTTGAGTGTGATGTCTTTCATGTGTTTTTAAGTGTTTTTATTCCTTGTGTTTTGAATAAAGCTTTTGTACACAACGATTTATATTTTGCCTGGCGTGCCCCTGATTTACATGCGGTGTTCTTTTTCTCCTAATTCCCCCTTGCTTTGCACACCGCATCAGGTTGCACCCTACCATATCGCTTTGATTGGTGGTGCGCTCCAAAAAATACAAGTCTTAATATGGTCCTGGAGGCGGCGCATATGCAGATTGAGAGTTCGGCTTTATGAAGAGGTTATTGGGCTGAAATTTCAGTCTGCGCATGCTCCGCATCCGGCGCCATTTTATTGAAGACCTGCAGACTGCCCATAGAATCACACTGCGCATGCGCTGCCCACTGCAATCCTGGCGGCAGCACATAATTTTAAAAAGGAGGCAGATCACTGAGTAATCAGTGGACCTGTAGAAGAAAGAGGAGGAAGGAGGCAGAAGAAGGCCACAATCGTACCCCAAGTCCCACCCCGATACACAGATGACGTCATCCGGAAAACTTTAGAGAAAGATTAGTCAGCATCCAAAGATTGGATTTCTTCACTGCAGGTATCCATCTAATCAGGATGACAGCGCCATTATGGCTTTACTTTATAATGCTAAACTCTGCTGACAGCTTAAATCAGCAGCACGAGCTTTACCCTGTCCTGGTAGTTTGCTACAATGTGTCAGTGGTTGTAGGATGTATCCGGTCACAGTTCAGACTTTTCAGCTCACAGAGGATTTTTCATACTACCGTAGCAGTTTGCCATAGAAAACTCATGATATGTTTTACTTCCCAGCAGCAATGGCTAAAGACTCGCTATCTGAAGCCGGGTTTCACTTTGACGAACTCAACAAATTGCGTATCTTGGATCCAGACGTCTCTCAGCAAACCACAGAGCTGAAGGAGGAATGCCGGGAGTTTGTGGAAAGTAAAACACTTTTTTTTACCTTCTTGTTCAAGAACTCTGCTTGATATTTGTGAATTGAAACTATTAATTACATCCTGAGTAAGTAAATCTATATCTACATGGTTCAGGGTTCACAACAATGCATCTAGTGTAAGTAAACCTTCTTAGTAAAGGGGTTTCTGGTCTTCATCTTTTCCAATATGGAAGAAATGAAAACATTACCTTACCAGTCCACCCTCCGCTCTGCCAGACCGGAAAAGATGACATCTCAGTCATCTGACCATGTGGAATCTGAGGTTAGGTGACTGCTGCTCGAGATGTCATCTACCAGGTCCAGCAGACATGGCCAGAGCAGAGGGCAGATTCCTCAGGGAATATCCCTTTTTTTAATTATTTTTTTAATCACACCTCCCTGATTTTAAAGTATACAAGAAAACCTCTTTAACATTGTTGTATGCAGCTGGTCTTAGGGAGGATGAAGGAGTTATCCTGCTCGTCCAGGGCCACATTCTTCCCCATTGCCATTCATGCACACATCTCTGTAGGCCTGTGGGATCGTAATATCATGGGCACGAAGGCTCTAGACAGCACCAGATAACCCCTTTATAAGGGTTATCCGGCTTATTTTACTTTTTTTTTATTTCACTATTGGGCTACATTGGGCCAGGTAAGTAGATAGTAACTACCTACCTGCCCTGCTGTCAACCCCTCTCCCCCGTCTGAGTGGTCATGTGACCGCTCCTGCCGTGATTTTGATGCTTCCTGTGATGATACGTCAACAGGGGCTGGACCTTGTTGACGGGCATCACAGCTGACGTCATGTTGCCACCCTGCTGCCGACCAAGTACAGTGCGATGAGCCCCCGCCCCTCTCATCCTTCCATGCCCCCTCCCCACATTACATATTCTTCCCCGCTCCCTGTGCACTGCTATCTGTGCCCTGTATGTGCCCAGGTCCTGGATAAATAGGGTTGCCCTTTCTGTGTAGGACCCAGTCAGCGCTGTTTGCCACTGCTCATTGTGATGTATGGGGCCCGGGTAACTGTCTCCCTTACCCCGTGCGCTGTCTCTCTCCTCACACTGTGATGAATGCAGCCAGGAGCAGAGAGCAGGTATGTCACCTGACACCAGCGAACAACAGCACTGAGCTCTGCATCACCTAGCTGTAAGCAGACTGCACTCATCACCGTATGGAGGAGAAGATAAAGCGTGGGTGAGGGGGGCAGAGAAGAGAGTGCAGGGGGAGAGCAGAAAGTGCACGGGTCAGATGCAAAGCGGGGGTGGTGGCAGAGAACAGAGCGCAGGGAGAGAGAAGACTATGCATGGGTGAGAGACAGCGGGGGGAGGGGGAGCGGCAGAGAAGAGAGTGCAGGGGAAGAGAACAGAGTGGACGGGTGAGAGACAGAGCGGGGGGCGGCAGAGAAGAGTGCGGGGGGAGAAAAGACAGTGCACAGGTGAGAGACAGAGTGGAGGGGATGGGGGGTGGCAGAGAAGAGAGTGCATGGGGAAAGAACAGAGTGCACGGGTGAGAGACAGGGAGGGGGGGTGCTCTGGCTCTCACCCGTGCACTCTGTTCTCTCCCCCTGGACTCTCTTCTTCCCCCATCCTGTCATGCATGTATGTTTCCCCCACCCTGTCATGCATGTATGTTTCCCCCACCCTGTCATGCATGCATGTTTCCCCCATCCTGGCATGCATGTATGTTTCCTCCATGCTGGCACTGGCCCCCCCATCCCCACCTTGGCACAGCAGCACACAAGTTTTAAAAAACAAAAAAACCACACAACTCGCCTTCCAGCACCCGCTCCACCGCTGCGCGCGGCTGGGTCCTCCGTTCCCGCATGGCCAGAAGACGTCATTACGCCGGCGCCGCTTACTGACGCTCCTCAGTCTCCTAGGCAACAGATCTGCGGCCTAGGAGAGGAGGAGTGCCAGAGCGAGGAGAAATATCCCTCCACTCCAACACAACTTTGAACTGCCGACGCGACTGCACCAGAAGTTCAAAGCGGCAGGACCAGGCGACAGCGCGCGTAACATAGGTTCGCCATCACTGGTCTAGTCTATTTTATACCACATGTTGGTTGGCTTACTTTGTGCCAAAATTTTGATGAATTAACTTCAACATGATATTGCCTGGTTCAGTGAAGCCTCATAGGATGAATTATAGAGTATGTCTAAACCATATGATAAAGGAAAATCTCTCCCTAAATTCACAAAGGTAAAGTACTAAAATGTTGTCACAATTTACCACTTTATTAGAGTTTCTTGTTTTTATCCCTGTGGCACGATACAATTTTATATTCCTTGACATGAGCTTCTTTTTTTGCGTTTCAGAAATAGATGATTTTCAAAAAATAGTAGGTGGTTTAATAGAGCTGGTGGATCAGCTGGCGAAAGAGACGGAGAATGAGAAAATGAAGGTAAGGGCCTCGAAAACGCATGACACCAGTGTGACAACTGAACATATATTAATGTATGGTGATGCCAGAGCTCGGAGCGGCGCTGAAGGTTAGAGAAGGGAATCGCATAAACATCAGCACTAAAATATGAGATGATCGGTCTGTGCTCAGAAAGATCCTGAATCACAGATGGAGGTTTCCAACATTTGCTGCTTGAATAAAACATGAGTTAATCTGCTGTAGCCTGCGAGTGCACACACAGGATGCATAATGTAGTGTGCACTGAAGAAACTCCTATACAAAGGTTACTTATTACTATACATTTAGTATTGTTATTCATTGAGCTCTGTGCCTGTGGAAATAAACAGAATCGCCAAACCATGGGGTGTGTATAGTACTGTAAAAGCCCATTAAAGGTCCTTTTTCACAGACCGAAAATCGGTCAAGAAGTATTAATAAGAAAATGTATTCCCCATCATCAACCATATACACATACAGCTCTCATACAGTCCTCCAGATATATGTGATTTATTCAAAGGCGGTGAGAGTGAAGCTGCCGCTGATGAGAAGCAGAGCTTGCGTGACATAATAATGTCATATGATCCCCGGGAGAATCGGTGCTGAGAGCTCTAGAACATTGTCAGCATCAGTGGTGACTGAGGTCGCGGTCACACGTTTTTGTATTTGGTCACTATTTTACATCAGCATTTCTAAGCCAAAACTGGTAGTGGGTGAAAAATATAGAAGTGGTGCCTGTGTTTCTATTACACTTTTCCTCTGATTGTTCCACTCCGGGTTTTTGTCTTACAAATGCTGAGATAAAAATACTGAGCAAATACTGAATGTGTGAATGTAGCCTAGGTGTTATTTTGCATGGGTAAACACAAGGTGTCAGACGGGATTGGCCTAGTAGTGGAAAACGTTCATTTATGGGTTTAATTGGCCAAGTGTTGAGGCTCATTAATGGGCTGAGTAGATGGACCTTAACTAAAGAGATGGTCCACTACAAAGCAAAGCGGCCACAGCGGTGTAAATCTGAGACCGAAGGCTTTTTCTAAATACCTTCTGTTGTCAATTCTGCCTGCGAGCGGTGCTATTGCAGTCTGCTCATGCCTATCACATGGCTCAGGCTGCAGTGACGTCTGATGTCTAATGATGTCACGTCAACTTCCGGAATTGGAAGTTTATCCGGCATCTCCAAGGCGGGACCCAGTCTCTGTGAGTGACTGGGCCATGGGCGGAGTTTCATCTCGCGTCACAGCCCATCATCTCATGCGCTCTCTCCTTCACTGCAGAGCGCTGCAAGCAAGAGCAATGATGGGCTGTGATGTGCGGTGAAACTCCGCCCACAACCCACTCACAGAGATTGGGTCCCGCCTCGGTGATGCCGGGTCAACTTCCAATTCCAGAATTTTTTTTCATTTTAAATCCAGTCTAACCACATTTAAAAAGAGCCTTCTATTTGTGAAAGCTTTTTCAATAACACACAGCTCTGCCTGAACCCTCATCACTATCATATGTTTACTTTTTAATTAAGCTAACAATAAAACTTTGTTTCTCACTTGTGAGAAATCTTTCCTTTTGATTAAAGGACCCCATACATATTAAGGTGGTGTCACACATAGCGACGCAGCAGCGATCACGACCAGCGATCTGACCTTATCAGGATCGCTGCTGCGTCATTACATGGTCGCTGGTGAGCTGTCAAACAGGCAGATCTCACCAGCGACCAGTGACCAGCCCCCAGCCAGCAGAGACGCGTGGAAGCGTAACTAAGGTAAATATCAGGTAACCAAGTAAAGCACTTCTCTTGGTTACCCGATATTTACCTTAGTTACTAGCGTCCACCGCTCTCACGCTGCCAGTGCCGGCTCCCTGCACTCCTAGCCAGAGTACACATCGGGTTAATTACCCGATGTGTACTCCAGCTACGTGTGCAGGGAGCCGGCACTGGCAGCGTGAGCGCAGTGGACGCTAATAACTAAGGTAAATATCGGGTAACCAAGGAAAGGGCTTCTTGGTTACCCGATGTTTACCGTGGTTACAGCTTACCGCAGGCTGCCAGACGCCGGCTCCCTGCTCCCTGCTCGCTTCAGTTCGTCGCTCTCTCGCTGTCACACACAGCGATCTGTGCTTCACAGCGGGAGAGCAACGTCCAAAAAATGAAGCTGGACATTCAGCAACGACCGGCGACCTCAGAGCAGGGGCCAGCTCGTTGCTGGATGTCACACACAGCGACGGGACGTCGCTGCTACGTCACAGAAAATGGTGACTTAGCAGCGACGTCGTTGTTGTCGTCGCTATGTGTGACACCACCTTTAGACTAATGTTGGCTGTACCTGCCAATATCAGAAGACCGTGTAATGTGTATAGGGGGCCTTCAAACTTTTCCCCAGCAGATGAGGCTTTGGGAGAGAAGGATTCAGTCTGTTCAGTTTTATCGGGCGATTAGAGTTGAGTGAGTACCTATCTATTCGTACTTGCTATACTCATAACGAGTACTATCTAATACTCGTGTATTCAGTCCGAAATAGTGTTTGCAATGCAAGTCAATGGGGAAAAACTCGCAAAGTAAAGAGTAACCTGAATTCTACATTATTCGGTACTCGAACAAATAGTACGGCATTCAGGTTACTCATTACTTTGTGAGCTTTTCCCCATTGACTTGCATTGCACAGACTATTCGAAATGAATACGTGAGTATTAGACAGTACTCGTTACGAGTATCGCGAATAAGAATAGTTAGGTACTCACTCAACTCTACGGGCGTCCGTTTTTATTTGGCGCCGAGAAACTCTTCTAGCAGTGGCTTTTCAGCCACTCTTTCATAGCAGAAGAGGAGTGCTCGGCTATCTATGGTGGTGCCATTTCAGAATAAATGAAGCGGTCGTGTTCATGATCGGCCACTGATCCATTTATTCACACTGGGCTCTTCAGAGCTCTGACTCCTGAGATAGGAATCCGTTCCTTGGACTCTCACCAATCAGGAAATTATCCCCATCCCATGCATATGGGCTAGCTTGCAAACTTGAGAATGCTTCTTTTCGAGGACCAATGTATATGTTTTATTTTGACCATTAGGCCATTGGTGCCCGTAATCTATTAAAATCCATTGCAAAGCAGCGAGAAGCACAGCAACAGCAGCTGCAGGCGTTGATAGCAGAGAAGAAGATGCAGCTGGAAAGGTAAGACCTCCACAGCAGAGAATCATCACTACATGTACTGGGCTCGGGATTATGTACTGGACTGTCTGAACTGGCAGAGCTGCAGTGTAAAGTACAAGGGAGAAACACTGCAGCAGTCACCGCTCTGAGAAGAGGAGGGTCAGCCCAATGTGCAGGGCTACTAAGCTGCGGTCAGGGGAAACTCCTGCCTTTCTGCTTTCACTGCTGATGCATCACTTCATTTAGCGACAAAGGGATCCGGAAGTTTATAGATCAGACCGGTATCCAATAGAATAAAGCATGGATGCCCACCAAGTCCAAAGTGCATATTGACAGTGCCTAGTGATGACTGATGAATATGCTCAGGCTGCATGAAGTATTAATGGCCTTCAGCTTTCACTACTACCTGCCAAAGTCTGATAACAAGAGCATGACCCAAAACAAAGCTCAAAGGGCAGTTTTGGCAAGTTGTGGTCATCAGATAATATACTCGGTCAGTCGTGGTGCAACACAGATTAACCCTAATTAGAATAACATAATGATGTAAAGTAGTACGAAATAAAATATATAATACATTATAAAGATATGTAAACTATTAAACATAATAGGGGTTAGTGCCCATCACAGTTAGTCACAATGAAGGGAATTTTTTTTGAGAATTTTAAGAAATGAACGCAGAGCTCTGATTGGTTGCTGTGGGAATCGAGGCCACTTTTTCTGTTTAAACAGTTTGATTAAATATTCAATATTAAGAGCATGTAACTGCAATTAGACAATTAATACTTTTATTACAGTCCATGTATATGTATTTCATATCGTAGCAATGAAAATCCTTGCTGACTCTCACAAATGGTCTTTTTATGTTCCCGACCCTTTTACTATCATGGTAGGGTCGTGTCCATCTTAATAAGGGTTGCAGATATATGTATGCTGCAGAAATGGCACCATGAATATGCAGGAACAATTCTACAACCAATCTGAGTGTATGGACATATCTCTAAGGCAATGTTCTTATGTGTGAAATGTGTAAACGCTGCATTTTTCTGTACCAAAATGCACAGTATCATTGCTGTTTTGCTTTTGTTTCTTAAGTCCTGCAACACAGGACTAAAGCCCGCTTTACACGTTGCAATTTCACATACGATATGGTATGCGATTTGCAACGCCCCCATCGTATGTGCGGCACGTTTAATTTGTTGAATGTGCCGCACACACGATTAAACCCCGTCACACGCACTTACCCGTCCATACGACCTCGCTGTGGGCGGCAAACGTCCACTTCCTGGAGTGGGAGGGACGTTCGGCGTCACAGCGACGTCACACGGCAGCCGGCCAATAGAAGCGGAGGGGAGGAGCTGAGCGGGACGTAAACATCCCGCCCACCTCCTTCCTTCCGCATTATCGGCGGCAGACGCAGGTAAGATCTGTTCATCGTTCCCGGGGTGTCACACACTGCGATGTGTGCTGCCATGGGAACATTGAACAACCACACGTTCAATTCTAGAGACAGGTACGATGTGTATGCGATGAACGTTTTAACGTTCAATCGCAATTGCATGTACCTGTCACACACTGCAATGTAACTTACAATGCCGGATGTGCGTCACTTACGATGTGACCCCGCTGACACATTGTAAGATACATTGCAGCGTGTAAAGCGGGCTTTAGGGGTACTTTACACGCTGCGACATAGCTACCGATATATCGTCGGGGTCACGTTGTTAGTGATGCACATCCGACGCCGGTAGCGACATCGCAGCGTGTAATACTAATGAGCGACGATCAACGAGCACAAAAACGTGAAAAATCGTTGCTTGTTGACACGTCACTCATTTCCTTAATATCGCTGCTGCCACCGGTACCATGTTGTTAGTCATTCCTGCGGCACCACATCGCGGGAGCGACGAACATCTCCTTACCTGCGTCCACCGGCAATGCGGAAGGAAGGAGGTGGGCGGGATGTTACGTTCCGCTCATCTCCGCCTTTCCGCTTCTATTGGCCGGCCACTTAGTGACGTCGCTATGACGCCGAACGCACCTCCCCCTTGAGGGTGGTATTGTTCGGCGGTCACAGCGACGTCGCTGAACAGGTATGTTCGTGTGACGCTGCCGTAGCGATAATGTTCGCTACGGCAGCGAGCACCAAATGTCACACGAGCGACGGGGACGGGAGCTATCGCGCTCGACATCGCTAGTGATGTCGCAGCGTGTAAAGTACCCCTAACTCTCTAATAATACCTATGGATTTATTATGGGATGTTCTAAAAGCTCCAGTTGCTGTAATGTGTAATGCGGGCGTCACACGGTACGATATATCGGGCGATATGTCGGCGGGGTCACGTCGTAAGTGACGCACATCCGGCATAGTTTGATATATCGTAGCGTGTGACCGCTACGAGCGACTGTGAACGAGCAAAAATACTCACCTTATCGTTGCTCGTTGACACGTCTCTCATTTTCAAAAAGTCGTTTCTTCTTCTCTGCGCCGTTGTTCATCGTTCCCGGGGCAGTACACATCGCTCCGTGTGACACCCCAGGAACAATGAACACAGCTTACCTGCGTCCCGCCGGCAATGCGGAAGGAAGGAGGTGGGCGGGATGTTTACATCCCGCTCATCTCCGCCCCTCCGCGTCTATTGGCCGGCGGCTGTGTGACGTCGCTGTGACACCGAACGTCCCTCCCCCTTCAGGAAGAGAATGTTCGCCTCCCACAGCGAGGTTGTCCGGGAGGTAAGTACGTGTGACGGGGGTAACAGACTTTGTGCGCCACGGACAACTAATTGCCTGTGACGCACAAACGACGATCGCTCGTGCGATCGCACGATAGATCATCCCGTGTGACGTCCGCATAAGTGTCTCACTTTCTCCATATTGTGTATTTCAGAAATGCAGCATTTATTTTCTTCTATTTTTTTTTTTTCCAGGTATCGAATAGAATATGAGGCTCTATGTAAAGTAGAAGCAGAACAGAACGAATTCATAGACCAATTCATCCTCCAGAAGTAATGTTCTGTACACTTCATGGAATCCTCTCCTGGACTCTCTACATATTGACCATTTTCCTTAGACCTTTTTGGCATTGTGATCTCTCGCCTTACAAGGACATAATTATTAAACGGCCCTTCAGATTTCATTGTTTGGAACCGGTTGTTGGTACCAGTTTGCCTTCATTCATCTCTCCATGGACGTGCGTCTCTGAAAAATACCAAATACAGTGGAACCTCGCTTAATGAGTAACCCATTTAGCGAGTATTTCGCCTAATGAGCAAGGCTTTCTGTAAATTTGTAACTCTTGTTTACGAGAAAGCCTTGCTGTACGAGCAAAATACTCACCGAACACACTTCCGGTTCCGTACATCCACCGCGCTCTAACCCGCTCTTGCAGTCCACACAAACACACACAAACACGCATGCACGCACACATATTATGCTCACCTTACCTTCCGTTACATGCAAGTTCCAGGAAGCCGGCGAGGTATCAGGTAACCAAGGTGACCGATGCCGGACCTTCAGCTCCCAGCACGCTGATGTCAAAGGCAGGAGCCGCTTGCCTCTGATTGGCCAGCGCACTGCCTTTGAGTAGCGGCTGACAGGGAAAGGTCCTCCCTCCACAGGATGTGTATCCGGTAACCGTCGCAACGAGGGAGGAACTTCCCCTGTCAGGCGCTACTCAAAGGCAGCGCGCTGGCCAATCAGAGGCAAGCGGCTCCTGCCTTTGACGTCAGCGCGCTGAGTGCGGAAGGTCCGGCATTGGTCGCCTTGGTTACCCGATACATGTCTTGTACGGGCGAACTGCAAGTTCCAGGAGACTGGCGAAGTAACGGAAGGTAAGGTGAGCATAGTCTGTGTTTGTACGTGTGTGGAATGGCACAATAGGGGACCAGGATGGGACATTTAACAAGTTGTGGAACGAATTGTCTGCATTGTAATGATTTCCTATGGGAAATCTCGCTTTGCTGAACAAGCACAGTTCCAGAACGGATTGTTCTCGTTACCAACGTTCCACTGTATGTTGCAGAATTGAATGTGCACAAATCTTTTTCTTGACCATTCAAAGTGTAAATGGGCACAGCTTTTCCATATTTCTTTCTGTATTCCAACTGAGAACATACATGCTCAGCCAGGTATAGGGGATTTAAAGGGATAGCTGTCTGCTAAACAGCTCGGTCAGCCGACAGGTATCGGAAGTGTATGGCGTGCACTATATTCACACGTTATTTTGCCGCGATTACAGTAAAACCACACCATGGGTGTAAGATGTGAATGAAGCCTTAAGCTGGCCATACCCATTAGATGGCTGTCATCCATATGATGGCCTGTGACAGCCATCTTGGCCGTCTCTTGCATACATAGGAGTGCTCATTCAGCCGAACACTCCTGAGTTCTCTGAGAAACACATCGGTCAGTAACTTAAAAGGAATATGTTAGCAGGTTTTAACTACCTCATGAGAGCAGCATAATATAGGCAAAGAGATCCTGAATCCAATAATGTATCACGTAATTTACTGTGTGCAGCATTTCTGACAAAGAGTTCTTAGATTTATCCATGCATCAGAGCTGAGAATACTAACCCCACCCACACTAGGCTCTGTATGTACATTTCTACAGACAGTGAGGTGCTAATCAAAGGAGCGAGATTGCAGGACTAGATGACCTAATCATCTTCTGAAGCTAAAACAAACATTGTTGGTAAAGTACAGCACACAGTCTGATAATAGACACAACACTAAAATCCCTGTTAACGCCTGCAGAATGCGGTCTGCATATTACATAGCAAAAACCTGCTGATAGATTCCCTTTAATACCAGGAAAACAAAGCTATCAGCAGGCTGAAATCGGACACGTGTGATTGACATCTCCACTAACCATCAGTCAGCTGGTGCCTCCATACACATTATACAGTCAGCTGAACCTATCGATTGCAGCGAGTTCAGACGACAGTCTAATTTGTATGAGGGTCTTTAGTTGTATCAAACATAGGATAGATCATTGTATGTTAGTATAACATAGGTACAATAGAGAGGGCAGGACTCTGAACTTCGTCATTTTTCAATGTGGCTACATGCATACAACTACATGAGTGATATCTGGCAATTTCATTTTTTGGTTCTAGTTGAAGCCAGAGATACAGTTTTGTCTTTTGTTTGATTATCCTCTGGATACAAACTATTTCACCCACCCTTGTATATGTATAAAGGATACATTTTGCATAGCAAATAGTATTATTGCTTGGAAAGCAACCTTTTTCCATATACACCTAATATACGGGTCTAAAAACTATATTATCAACATTTCAGAGACAAGGGGGTTGAATCTCACTATCATTTAGTGCAATGTGAGCAAGTCAAATATTACAGCTTTAACATTGCATTCCCCAATTGTCATGTATATTGTGCTTGTAATATTCATGTATGTGCATTTTTTGGTTTTTGTTTTCATGCACATAATATTCCGATTATGATGTGCTTTTATTTTTTTTATACCGTATTGTAAAGATTTATGTTCCTGCTTACACATTGCATAGGTTTGGAAGCAGAACGGTTTGCATTGCTTTCTAGATTTATAACCCTTTTAACTATGCGGAATTTTCAAAGTTCTTCTAAGTTACATTTTCCGGATTTCCTTAGTATTGCATGAGTGATATAATTATGGCCAGAGCAGCAGTTATTCATTCTGTGGGATATCCTGAAATAGTGACCTGTTGACGGGCCTGGAATTGGAGAACTCTGTGGGGTTTTGTTTTATATTTTTAAATTACAGAGTAATAAAAGAAACCATGGCACATGTGAACACATGGCTAAGTACAACAAATGGCAGAGGAGTACATACACTTTAGAGCCAAGTTCACACTTGCATTCTTTTGCACCAAAAACCTGCTCCTTTTTTTGGATTTTGTAATCGAGTGCCTTATGTGCAGTATATTATTTGCTTTTATTTTATAAAAGTACATGGTTGAAATAAAATGTTTGTGCTAGTTTTGTTTAACTACTTACTGTCTGCATTCTTTTTCCTGTTCTATTAATTTGGCCAGACCATGTTCCATAGGTAGATACATCTACATGCAAAAAAAAAAAAAGTTTAATTGAATCCCAGTCAGCGGTATCAAGTCTGCGAGATATAGATGAACTGAAAACTTGACAAATAATTTTATCAAACAGAACTTTGCTTAAAGTGTGACCGTTGTTTTATTTTTTTATTTTTAAAAATCCATAGTACCCATGAAAATAAGGAACTTTTTTAATATATCTTATAAGACAAATTTGCTTCTTTCTCCTGAACTGATCTTTCTTTCCTAATTCCCAGTGAATTCTTCAGCGAATACAGATTTTAATATCAAGATAAGAGATAGTAGTTGGTTTATATAAGATTCTATGCAGAAAATAGAGAGGAGGAGGAAGGAGTCTCCCTGCCCCTCTACAATAGACTCTTGGCAGTAACAGCTGCCATCTTCGATCTTAGTAATTTAAAAATCTGTATTCACTGAAGACAAATTTTCTTCTTTTACCTCCTTAACTTTCTTTCTCAAAATGCTCAGTTCCCATTTACAATCTGTCTGATAAAATATATTACAAAATTGCTTATTTTTGTATATTATTGGTTTATGAAATAAAAATTTAAACTATGGTTAAGCTGCTTTAAAGAATCATACTTTGATTGTTTACTAACCTGGCAAGTATAGAGTTAAAAAAACACACACACACACACACACACACACACACACACACACACACACACACACACACACACACACACACACACACACGCACGTACTTTTCAATAAACCCTCCCTCACACACACTCTCGTTCACCAATTTATTAAGAGAATAAATGCTGGGAGGTCTGCTGTAATCCATAGAGTAATGTCTCACAACATCCATCGGCAGTAACTCCTATACAGCCTTGCTCTCAGAATGAGACTCCATAGGTTACTGCAGTCAGCGGCAGTGACGTTACTGATGTCTCCATAGGAATTGATGGGCGTCGTTGGACATTACTCTTCAGATTAAGTCGGAACTTCCTGGATTTATTTTATTAATAAATTGGAGAAAGGAGGGAGTGTGGAGGAGTGTTTATTCCCCAATTTGATTACGTCAGAACTTGCAGGATTTGTTTTATTAATAAATTGGTGAACAAAGGCGCGTGGAGAAGCCTTTCAGCTAACTGAACATACAATCAGTACCCAAACACAGAAATCAGACTTTAAGGGCTTGTGCGCACGTTGCAGACTTGCATGCATTTACGCTGCGTTTAGCACTGCAACGTAAATGCATGAGTCCTGGGTCTCCTGCACAGTCTATGTAGATTGTGCATGATACGTGTGCACATTGAACGCAGCGATTTGGGTGCTAAAATTTTGACCCAAATCCGTGCGTTCATAAAAGCAGCATGTCAATTATTTGTACGTTCCGGATGCAGCTTCCACTCCATAGCGCATGAAATCGGCTTTTTTTTTTAACAAAAATACTGCATTCATTACGCAGTGTTTCTTCAGCGATTTGATGCGCACATGTGCTGTCAAATCACTGCAGAATATTCAGCAGGTACGTGCGCATGAGCCCTAAAGAAAAAAAAAAAGTCTATGTTCAAGTCCGAGCCCTGGACTTTACCGTTTGGGATCGCTCTTCCCTAATAACTATGGAATATTGGAGCAATGATGCAATAGACAGAACAGAACCCATTCTGGCATTCACTTACAATGAATGGTGTGTCATTTTTACGGAGCAGTACTGCTGCATTACTATTCCTCTGAAATTATGAAAATGATTCCATAAAGGTTTCACATGCAGTGGTTACTGGAGGTTTTTAGAAATGCTTCAACCAGATGGTTGTTTGAAGACTCTAAGGCTATGTGCCGATGCTGCGGAAAATGCGCGGAATTTGCCGCGGAAATTCCGCAGAGTTTTGAAAAATCTGCAGCACAGCTACTCCCCAGTCATTTCTATGGCATTTGGGAACTGCTGTGCCCATGCTGCGGATTTTTCCGCAGCGGAAATAATGCGGATTTCACTGTGGAAAAATCAGCAGCATGTCAATTATTCCTGCGGATTTCTCCGCAGGGTCCCATATACTTACCTGCCTTGATAGCAGACACCTGAGTCACTTTCTCCATCCGGTGTACAGCAGCGTGGTAGATCCAGGTACAGGAAAGAAGAGGTGGGCGGGGCCTGCACGAGCTCCGGTCATGTGACAGCCGGAGCTAGTTCAGGCCCGCCCACCTTCTCCTGCAGACGCTGACAGAGTGACCCGGCCGCCGGAAAGGGAGGTGCTGCATGATGGAGGTAAGTATGAACACCCGATCACTGCAGCACTTGTTCTGCATTGAGGATGCAGTGCCGAAGCCATGGTACTGTATCCTCAATGCAGAATGCCCGCACCATATCCGCACGACACTCCACAGCATGGAAACAGACAAAAGTTGTGGTGCTGTTTCCTGGGAGCTTCTGCGGAATGTCTTGCGGATATATCCGCAGGACACTGTCCCCGTGGACACAAACATCATATTGGTCCATGGTATTTTTGCAATCAGTGGTATTTATTTATTTATTTATTTATTTTTTAATCAAAAACACAGTATGCTGACAGTATGGCGTTACATATTTTTTCCTTGCTGTGAAAAGCAACTAAAAACTTCAAACTGTAGCTTCACTGCTGTTTGAACACCTAGAGAGAAGGCCTAAGGGTATGTGCGCACTAGGCGTTTTTTTCACGCTGCGTTTTTATGTGCGTTTTTGTCTCAAAAAACGCACCCGCAGCTAAAAAACGCGACAAAAACGCATGCGTTTTTGCCGCGATTTGGTGCGTTTTTTGCTGCGTTTTTGCTCACTGCGTTTTTAATCAGTGCACAATGCCATTAAAGATTGTTGATGAAAATAAAAAAAAAAAGGTCTGATGTCATTTCCTTCTTCAAAATGTTCATTGTATGCAGGAGAGCAGACAGCAGCTGGAGAACTACAAGGCTCAGCATCCTCCATTCACTAGTGTATGCAGGAGAGCAGACAGCAGCTGCAGAACTACAAGGCTCAGCATCCTCCATCCAGGACTGTATGCAGTTTTTTGCCCAAAAAGAAAAAAAAAATGACATGGGCTTCGCCGTATTTTTGTATGCTAGCCGGGTACAGCAGGCAGGTACGGGCTGCCCCCAACCCCCAGCTGCCTATTTGTACCCGGCTGGGAACCAAAAATATAGAGAAGCCCTTTTTTTTTAATTATTTCATGAATTTCATGAAATAATTAAAAAAAAAAAAATGACGTGGGCTTCGCCTAATTTTTGAGTCCAGCCGGGTACAACTAGGCAGCTGGGGATTGGAATCCACAGTGCAGGGTGCCCAAGCTTTCTGGCCACCCCCACTGCGAATTGCAGTCCCGCAGCCACCCCAGAAAATGGCGCTTTCATAGAAGCGCCATCTTCTGGCGCTGTATCCAACTCTTCTAGCTGCCCTGATGCCGGGTGGCTAGCTAGGTAATAATGGAGTTAGGGCTAGCTGTATATTATCAGCTAGCCCTAAGCCCGAAATTCATGGTGTCACGCCAATATTAGACATGGCCACCATGAATTTCTAGCAATGATAAAAAAAAAAAACAACGCACAGAAAAATATTTTTATTAGAAATAAAAACACAACACAATTAGTGACTCCATCTTTATTGAAATAAAGAACCCCCCTCCGCAGTAATCCTGGGTTAGGGTCCCGCGCCGTCCAATCCGGATCCAATATCATCTGATCGGTTTGCTGGAAGGCAAAGCGATCAGATGATGTGTCAGGATCAAGTGCCTGAATCCCATCACACATCAGCTGATTGTATAAAAGCCGATTATACAATCAGCAGATGCATCAGTGCAAAAAAAAATAAATAAATAAATACTCACTTATGTGCTGTGCTGATGACCGGCAGCTCCTGGAGCGATCGATTGGACAGGAGTCTGATCCTGTCCCATCGCTGCAGGAGCTGCCGGTAATCAGCTGATGAAGTCCCCTGACGGCAGGATCAGCTGATAGCCGGCCGGGCGCGAAAAAGCTGGCGAGACTACGATCAGCTGATGCGTCAGGTGACTGCATCAGGTGATCCACCGCCAGGTCCTGCAAGCAAGGTCCTGCCCTGGGGAGACTGCACACAGCCAGAGCGGCGGTACCGAGACAGGGGCTGGGAGCGGGCATGGCACCGGGACCCTGCAGACAGGTGAGTATATATGACATTTTTTTTTTTTCTACTGTTCACTTTTGTTTTTGCCGCTGCCTCCACCTCCCGCCCAGACATGGCGCCGCACGGAGCGGACATGCACAGGACGGGAGGTGGACGCAGCGGTGACGGTACCGGGAGGATTCATGCTTCTGTGTTTACCAACAGAAGGAATCCTCTTCCTGTACACGTCACTATACTGCCCACCCATTGCGTTTATAGCTGCGTTTTTAGTCATAGAAACGCAGCTATATGCGTTTTTCATTGCGTTGTTGAACATCTCATTGAACTCAATGGGTGAAAAACGCAGAAATAATTGACATGCTGCATTTTTGTGGTCACCACAAAAACGCAGCTACAAAAAAACGCTGTGTGAGGACAGCACTTCTGAAAACCCATAGACATTGCTGGGGAAGCAATGTCACTGCGTTTTCAGCACAAAAACGCGGTAAAAAACGCCGCTAAAAACGCCTAGTGCGCACAAGGCCTAAAGAGGTTGTCAGGGGTGCGGGCAGCAATATAAAATTTTTCCTTTTTGCTTGATAAATGAGAGCAACATCAAACTAACCTATACTCCGCTACCAGCACTTACATGGATACAGCACAGGCCGCTCTGTAGTTATTCACACTGGCAGAAAGTGGTCACTGTTCAAAGCAGCAGCAGGACCACTGGGTCCTAAAATTGACATCGGCAGAGTGTCAGTGGTGACGTCACAGACGTGTTGTGGGAGTCACCTGCCTGCAATGGCCAATTCTCTGTTCTAGCATAAACGCAGACCACAGAGCAGCCTGTGCTGGATCTAGAATCCCTTAACTGGTTAATCAGCACAAAGTGACTGGTCATCGAGTGCCTGTGCTTGCTTTCAACAAACTGTTTAATGGACTTTCCCATGTACCTGTATTACATCTCTCTGCCCTCAGCTTCCTTGATTGATAGCTGTGTCTTTACAAGAGCCAGAGAAGGGTGCAGAGATTCTGTAACATCAAAAACACATTGTCAGAACATAGCCTAAAAGCCAGCCGGGGACCATGCAGCTCAGGTTATTAGTTCCAAGTGGCCAGCCTCTCCCTATACACAGACACTGAGGGACCTATAATTCAATGGGCTGAGGTGGGGGAAAGCAACCAGTGCCCTTTTTCTTTAAAGGGAATTTGTGAGCAGGTTTTTGCTAACCCATCTGAGAGCAGCATGATGTAGGCAAGAAGGCCCAGAGGTTAATAATGTATCACTTAGATTACTGTGTGCAGCCGTTCGGACACAGTGAAAGATTTGAGATTTTGCATGTAGCAGTAATGGCAGCGCTGTCTGCGCCCACATCAGGGTTTCAGTGCACATTTCCATAGGCAGAAGAGGCCAATCACAGAAGGGAACTGTGTATGACTACAACTCATGTGCTGCTGAGACCCACTAATGATAAGCCTCAAAACCCTTAGGCTACATTCACATGACCGTTACGTTTTTGCGGTCCGCAAAACACTGAAGCAGCTAGATAGATAAATAGATGGAGGGATAGATAGAGGGATAAATAGAGTAGTAATGAATAGAGGGAATAGATAGATAATAGATGTGAAAGACATATATAATGTCCCACTCCCCAGCATTTTGTAATCTTGCACACTTTAGTGCCTTTCATGTGGCACTAAAGGGTGCTTAGCCTTGTATTTAGCCAATAAATAAATTAAAAAAAAAAAAAAAAAAAAGTGGGGTAAAGCATACAGCTGTGGTTTGGTATTCTCAGACTAGGGAGGTCCGCGGTTCTTGGACCTTTCCTAGCCTAAGAATCGCAGGCCGCAGCCGCCCCAGAAGTGGCGTATCCATTAGATGGGCCAATCCTGATGCTTTTCCCCAGCTCATCCCGATGCCCTGGTGCAGTGGCAACAAGGTAATATATGTGGTTGATACCAGATGTGTAATGTCACTTGGCATCAAGCCCTGGCATAAGTGATGTCACGGCATCTATCAGATACCCGACATCACTAACCCAGGCAGTAATAAAAAAATTGAAAAAACAATCCCCAAAACATTCCCTCTTTCACCAATTTATTGAAAAGAAAAAACAAATCCGGTCTGGCGTAATCCAATAAGGGGGTCCCACGACGATCTATACTCACTGTCCCCAGTCAATGAACAACAGAATGTTCCCCATTGGCTGGGAGAGCAGTACAGTGACCGGAGCTTAAATCATGAGGTCAGTCCAGGTCACTGCAGGATATGACCCACACTAACTTCAGGTGGTTAGCGAGGTGCATTACCTGTGGTGATGGAAGCCGCTGCACTCCTGATGTCAGCGCTGGTCACTGACTTCTATGCCCGCCGCTTTCTCAGATCACGTCTTGTGACCAGCCTGTGACGTCACCGCTAGTCACAGTCTCGGGTCCCCGCGAGAGGTAATGTGAGAACGTGGCGGTCAGTGATAAGCGCTGACGTCAGGAGTGCAGGACTTAATCACCGCTGGTAATGAACTTTACTAACCTGACAGCAACGCTCATCATCCCCGCGGCTGCTCGCACTGCAGAGCGGGCATATGCTGACACACTGCAGTGCGAGAAGCCGCGGGGCTGGAGCGTGACACAGACTACACAGGCACTGACGGAAGTCACATGGTAGTGCTTCCATGTGGCTTCCAGGAATTTTGCGGGCCTATTGACTTGTATTGAGTCACGGTCCGTTATTACAGAACTTATAGGACATGTTCCATAATAACGGAACGGACATACCTCATCCGATGTGCTTTTTTTGCAGATCGGATGCACATGGACGTGCTTCCGTGTGCCATCCAATCCTACACAAAAGACATTGAAAAGATGGTCCTGTCCGTGGGTCCACAAAAAGACAGGAACTGACCAGGACAGACGGAACGGTCATGTGAATGAGCCCTTAAACGAACAATCCAGGTAAATAAAAGCATAGTATAAGATAAGATATGAAAGGCTGAATTTTCGGTTTTAACACTTAAGCTGGGTTCACACTAAACGACAGCGACAACGACGTCGCTGTTACGTCACCATTTTCGGTGACGTAACAGCGACCTTGTAAGTCGCTGTTATGATCGCTGCTTAGCTGTCAAACACAGCAGAAGCAGCGATCATAACGTCGCTGTGTTACATGTTCAGAGAGCAGGGAGCCGCGCTTAGCGCTGGCTCCTTGCTCTCCTAGGTACAGTACACATCGGGTTAATTAACCCGATGTGTGCTGCAGCTACATGTCACAGTGCAGAGAGCAGGGAGCCGCGCGCACTGCTTAGCGCTGGCTCCTTGCTCTCTTTGCTACAGTATACATCGGGTTAATTACCCGATGCATACTGCAGCCACATGTCACAGTGCAGGAGCCGGCGCTGGCAGCAAGAGCGGAGGCTGGTAACCAGCGTAAACATCGGGTAACCAGGGAAAGGGCTTCCCTTGGTTACCCGATGTTTACGCTGGTTACAGCTTACCGCAGCTGCCAGTGCCGGCTCCTGCTCGCTTCATTTCGTCGCTCTCTCGCTGTCACACACAGCGATGTGTGTGTCACAGCGGGAGAGTGACGACGAAAAAATGAAGCTGGACATTCAGCAACGACCGGCGACCTCACAGCAGGGGCCAGGTCGTTGCTGGATGTCACACACAGCGACAGTGACGGGACGTCGCTGCAACGTCACAGAAAATGGTGACGTAGCAGCGACGTCGTTGTCGTTGTGTGTGACACCAGCTTTACAGCATGTGGTCTTCAGATTGCATTGCAGAAACCTGTTGACTGAGTCACTTTAACTGGTCATCAAAGCTCCATGGTTCCCGGATGGCTTTTGAAAGGCTCATTCTTCAGGTGAAATAATTTGTTGGTTTTCTTAAAAGATCAAGGTTCTCAGCAGCTCATCGTCCTGTGTAACCAGGAGGAGCACTGCAGAGAACGATGACCTCTTATGTGAATCATCTATTACGGATCATTCTATGCTCATATTAAATACGCTCTGTCTGTTTAAATAAGCTATATACCGGGCGGCACGGTGGCTCAGTGGTTAGCACTGCAGTCTTGCAGCACTGGGGTCCTGGGTTCAAATCCCACTAAGGACACTATCTGCAAGGAGTTTGTATGTTCTCCCCGTGTTTGCGTGGGTTTCCTCCGGGTACTCCGGTTTCCTCCCACACTCCAAAGACATACAGATAGGGACTCTAGATTGTGAGCCCCAATGGGGACAGTATTGCCAATGTATGTAAAGCGCTCTGGAATTATTAGCGCTATATAAATGAATAAAATTATTATAAAATTATTATTATAAATATTTTGGGAAAACAAAATGCTATTAAATGACCGCCGATAAGCAATCTAGGAGCTGATCAGTGGTCACTTAGTGCCACAATTTGGATGGTATAAACCCCACCTTTAAAAACCATGTGCTCCAGACCCCCAAACAATATTGTATACTGGCAGATCTCTAGGATCTAGTGAAGAAGAATATGGCAGATAGGACTCCTGATGACCAAACAAAAAGAGCAGAAACTTTGAAGAATTACATAACAAAATATTTGAAAAATACATTTATTTAGTAAACTATATGAAAGATGAAGTGATTTTTTTCCCCCAGCATTTATAAAAAATAAAAAAAAATTAAAAGCTTATCTGGATTCCAAAACATACATTTTACAGCAAAACAAAGAAATCACATAATATTCTGTTAAAAAACATTTTGTAATATAGTAAACAGTCAGTTACTAGTGTTCTACATGTATCCCCTACACAGCTGGTCTGGATTGCATTTCTAGAATGAAGAGAAGAAATTATGGGTCTATAGCTCAACTTATCAAGTCCAAGTTCACAGGGACATTGAGTTTTCCAGAGCAGTCACATGTGAAAATTGTGGACAGGATTGGGCTTGGCTACTGACCATGTGCTCATCCACATAGCAGGCGGGTTCTGGAGTTGCCTGCTATTTTTGAATGCAAATTCAGATTATGAACCTACGTAAGGCTCTGTGCGCACGTTGCGTATTTGCATGCAGTTACGCTGCGATCTGCACCGCAGCGTAACTGCATGCGTCCTGCGTCCCCAGCATAATCTATGAAGATTATGCAGGAGACGTGCGCACGTGGCGTATTAGAGCGCAGCGCTTCGGCTTCTGCCCGAAGTGCGCGTTCTAAGAAGTGACATGTCACTTCTTTCCTGCGCTCTGCCTGCAGTCCCCGCTCTGTCTATGGGAGGGGCTGCACTCAGAGCGTATGAAATCGGCGCTTTTTTTTTCCATTACGGACTCTTTCTGCAGCGATTTGAAGCGCACGTGTGCTGTTCAAATTGCTGCAGAAATTTCTGCAGGGCAGAACGCTACGTGCGCACATAGTCTAAATAGTCCTGAAAGAGTCTTTTGAAAAAAAGGAAAAAAAAAAAACATACCTAAAAAGATATACTTAGGTCTCATTCAGTATTTTGCATCAGTTTATCTCATTGAGCATTATTTTTCAACCAAAAATTTACCTACTTACAAAGGAAAAAAAATTTTGTCCAACCTATTTTTGGGGTTTGTTTACAAACTGAACTTCGTATAAAAGGCCCCATACACATAATGGTGCGCTCACACGAGCGTATGAATCGGACGAGTGCAACGCGAGAAATTCTCGCATTCCACTCGGACCAGTGTTAGTCAACGAGGCAGAGCAGTTGGTCAGCTTTTTTCCTCATACAGATTCTGGATGAGAGAAAAGTCACAACATGCACAACATGCTGCAATTTGCTGCTGAAATAATCCAAGACTCGCCAATAGAAGTCAATGGCTGCGAGAGAGAAAAAACTGACGTCACACGGACCATCCAAGTGATGTCCGTTTTTTGGATACAATCCTATCATGTAGCTCAGAACACTGTAAATGACTGTAAATCACTAATAGCTGCTGAGAAAAAAAAAACAGATTGCACACTGACAGCACACTGATGACAAGTGAGAAAAAAAAAAAAATCGTCCTACTCTCCTGGATGAGAATGGGACCGTTTTTTCATACGCTCATGTGAGTCCAGCCTTATGCTAACGTGAGCTGAAACTCCAGATACCGACAGGTTCAGCCAACATTGTGAATGGGAGTCCCCCAACAGATAAGTATCAGGCTTGTCCAATTTCCCTTAACATCACATTTACCATTACATTCAGTGGCTTCAGTGTTGCTTACATCCAAACCCTTGCAAAACAGGCTTTGACATCAAATTCGGGACTGGAGAAAACAGGTTTAAATTCGGGACTGGAGAAAACAGGTTTAACACCGCGCTTGAAGACCACGGACATCAGTGTTGAACACACAATTCTTTTATTTTACTTCATTCATGGAATAAAAGAATCCCCGAATTTGATGTCTTGCTTGTACAACAGGGCTGCTGCTGGACCACCTTAGCACTCGCCTATGCCATTAAAGGGGTTGTGACTGGCACAAGCCGACCAGGTGAGTGCACCATTTCCTTATACCTTTTACCCAGTAAATCGGGTAATACCCTATTGCGCCTTCTCTCTCCTAATTTTAGTTAAAACAGGCTTTGGGCATATACACTGATGGAGCCATTGACTATAACAATGCAGACAGAGTCAGTGTGCTGAGTCATGCACCATTTTCAAACATATACCCCTAGTTGTGGTAGACAATGACGTAGTTGACTACAAATTGTGCCTGCCTTAAATAGGTGTATACAGATGAAAATGATGCACAATATAGCCCAACAATGCAGATGGAGTCAGAGCGTGCTATGTGCGCACGTTGCGTACTGTCACTGCAGAAATTTCTGCAACGATTTGAACAGCACACGTGCGCTTCAAATCACTGCAGAAAGTCCGTAAAGAAAAAAAAAAAGCCGATTCCATGCGCTCTGACTGCAGCCCCTCCCATAGACAGAGCGGGGGCTGCATGCAGAGCGCAGGAAAGAAGAGACATGTCACTTCTTAGAACGCGCGCTTCGGGCAGCAGCCGAAGCGCTGCGCTGTAATACGCCACGTGTGCACGGCCCCTGCATAATCTTCATAGATTATGCAGGGGACGCAGGACGCATGTAGTTACGCTGCGGTGCAGATCGCAGCGTAACTGCATGCAAATGCGCAACGTGCGCACATAGCCTTATAGTCAATGGCCCAGTCAGTGCATATGCCCAAATCCTATTTTGTGGACGTTCGAACGCAAGCCCCGACAGCCACTGAACGTAGGGGCAAATGTGAAGTCAACATAGCCTCGGAGGATCAGCCGCAGCAGAGATGGCTGCAGCTTTCAGAGAACACTGGACACCCGGCAGTGTACGGGAGAGTCAGACCCACAGCCATCTACACTGTATTGGGGGGGCTTTAGAGAATCAGCCCTTTCAGAATCAGAAGTCTCTCAGCTTTTGCTTACAGCTAAAATTTACAGACAGCAATTGCAGGTCTTGTTTTCTATCCTTCCGCACTACAGTCCACTGTAGAGTTGAGGTTTCAGAACATATACAGAGCGCATGCAGACAAAGGTCATAAAAAGGGAGAATTTAATTTCTCTTGTATCATCCATTGCAATCTTTTGTCTTTTTTTTTGGACTCACATTAGCATTGTGCAAACAAGGCCTAATAGATAAGAACATGGAACTGGACAATCATTACTTATCATCAGCGATAACTTTACTTGTTATCTTTGTCCTTCACCAGTTATCATAACGTAATAAGACTTTGGCACAGACAGACAACACTTAACAACAGGGAATAAAAGACCGTTTTCTTCGTATTCATATTGTTATACTTGATCACACGTCTATCGCACAGCCATGATTTCTGATGACCCACAGTAGGACAGGATCAGAACAAAGTAGGGAGAATTTCATTTAAGGCTTTGATCTGAATCCATTAACAATTCCCCCTACAGTAAGACCACTAGTGATGGTTTGCTTATTTTACATAGGTGAACACCAGACATTAGTCCAAAAATAATTTTAAAAAAATCAAACGTTAATTGTGATTTTGTTGAGGAGCATCACTGTGCATAATTCTTTAACATTAGGTTGTATTAAGACATTTTATCTTCTCGTCTTCCGTGGTCTTCACTTTCTCTTCCGCTTTTCTTCTTTAGTATATCGGGGACTGAACAGCATGGTGAGCAGGATGAGTAGAGGGATCACCAGGTATGGGGCGTAAATGGATACGAGGGTCAGACGCTCCTGCTGGCTGGGAGAATCTAATTGGCTTGTTTTTGGGAAGTCACCATAAAGAAGATGGGCAAGAATGGCCAAAACGGTAGTGGCTACATGGGAGGAATAGACAATGGCAGGAATTCTGATCCAGCGACATCCTCCTGAATATGGAAGGAGCAGAAAGTCTTCATTAATAACTACGAGGATTACAAGGTTTTATCAGCTCAAAGGCACATGAGATTACTGAAGGCCCAATGTCCAATGAGCAGAGTACAAACCATGAGGATTCCCACAACTAAACAAGGCTGTGTCTAAACACTGAAACATTACCGGGGTTCTGCAACTAATATTTATACTTTTTTTTTTATATATATAAAGATGGTATAAAAAAAAAAAACCCAAAACATTAATTTGGCAATCTTTCCCATCTGTGTGTGCAACTAGTTTGTGGTCTCCGCTGTCACATGAACGGATCGGTGCAGACTACTGTATTTTCGGTCCCAGTCCTATCCATCAGAAAAAATAAAAATAAAAAACAGGATTGCACTAGGACCAGAGTTATTCAATGAGACAGTGCGACCGTGTGAACCCAGCCATGGTGGTACTAGCATTGTGGCTCTCATTGCTGGGCAGTGATGCCAGGAATTTAGCACCTGCCTGATATTGCCAGTGATTGGCTGCAACACTTGGCTGGAGCTTCAGTTTCGTTTTGCAGGTAGAGTTGGTGTGGATCCATTTGCAGGACCTGATATTCTGTGCCCATCGGATGCAAGCCTTGAGAATCACATGCTAACATCCGTGGCTCTAGTGTGATTAGCTGGCATATCGAGGCAACATGGGTCAGGCGGCATCAATGACATTATGCCAGGACAGGACGACTAATCAACAGAGAAGCTGTGGATGCCGTCAGGCAAGAGGTGGTTTACAGGGCTCCCACCTGATGGCCACAAATTACTGACCTGGCCACTAGACCAGGTCCTGCGTATCGATGTGTACCAACTCTGTAGTGTAAACCTGTCACACGATTCATACTTTCCAATCCACAGGCAAGAATCGCAGCCCAGTATGTTCTCCATTGAAACAATGGAGCATTTCAGAGAAAATATAGTCTGAAGATCTGGCCAGGGACTATAGTTGGAGATTAGATTACTCCGGCAACACCCCAGCTGGATTTTCAATAATTGACACGTCTCACACTAAGTGCACACAATGTCTCTGCCTATGGTCACCGGCAAGATTTTCAATCCATATATTTTCTCTGAAACCACGGGAAGTTTTAGAGAAAATATACATGACCAGTGGTGCAGCCAGACTCAGATCCATGCTGCCCGAGGTTTGAGCAGTATGATTGACTGACAAGTTTCCATTTAAGTCATTATGAACCCTAATTATAATCTTAGGAACCTCTATTCACATGCATTGCTGCAAATTGTAACCACATCAAGGCACAGAAAAGGAATCATAACCCAAAATGGTTTCATCACTTATGTCTTCAAGTTTTCATATCTGATTGATGGACGATACTCACCTTTAAAGAAAGCATATGCAGCCACAGGGAAGAATGGAAGCTGGATGATGGCTTCACAATATACAAAGCTCTTAAACCAGGGTGGGGGATTCATCATCAGGTGGTCTTTAAAGTTGACACAGTACCATTTCATCAAATCAAGCAGCTGAAGAACAAAGAAGAGCATGGCAAGTGTTAATAACAAATGTCGCCAAAAGAGAATACAGAAGCCAGTGACTGTACTTGTAATTTTTGATGTCAGAAGCTTTGGTCAGTGAGGGTCCTTCTGCTGAGACCCTCATTGTTTGCTGAAATTAGGAGGCAAAATCACTTTGGTAAGTGCCATGTCCGTTCAGCACTGATCATCTCTCACGAGAAACACAAAGTTGTGCACGAATCCATGGCTCGGAGTCCAAAGAAATCAAAGCCAAACGGGTCAATCATATCAGTGGTCTCAGCACCTGGACCCCACCGATAAACGCTTCCGACATTTTGGAATTTTTTAGAAACAGAAGTACATTTTAAAAAGGGTTATCCAGCTTTTTAAAATTAGATTTGAAATATTAGATTGGCGAGAGTTTGACTACTGGTACCACCTGCGATAAGCAGCTTAAGAGGCTGCGGCGCTCATGGTTTGCTGTCTGATTGCAGGCTGAATCGTACTTAATTGTGCTGTGATTATGATTTTAGCGCTGGGGCAATTGTCCCATTGAAATGAATAGGAAAACACTAATGCTGCTGAGAAACGTACGAACTAGCCTGTGCACAGCTCCGCGGCCTCTTCAGGAGGCTGATCAGAGGTGGTACTGATACTCAGAGCCTCCGCAACATAGTAATGAATAAGCAACATAACAGAATGGATAACCACTGTACAACTTCAGATATTGACCTGCCACTCGATAAGGCACCTACACGCTCTCAGGGAAACCTCCACCATTCAGAGCAAGAAGTGCCCCATGTTACATGTGAGCGCCTCCAAATCTGAAGAATGGGGGCCGCAGAGTGGGAGAGGGTACGCAGATCAGGGGGGACGAACGGGACAGAGCGGAAGGGGGGGCAGATGGGACAGCGCGGAAGGGGGGACGAACGGGACAGAGCGGAAGGGGGGACAAACGGGACAGAGCGGAAGGGGGGACAAACGGGACAGAGCGGAAGGGGGGACGAACGGGACAGAGCGGAAGGGGGCGGATGGGACAGAGCGGAAGGGGCGCAGACGGGACAGAGCGGAAGGGGCGCAGACGGGACAGAGCGGAAGGGGCGCAGACGGGACAGAGCGGAAGGGGACGGGACAGAGCGGAAGGGGACGGGACAGAGCAGAAGGGGGGGGACTGGACAGAGCAGAAAGGGGGGTGGGGCGGGACAGAGCAGAAGGGGGGGGCGATCGGGGCAGAGCGGAGGGGGGGGGGCGGAACAGAGCGAAGGGGGGGGGCAAACGGGACAGAGCGGAAGGGGGGGGCAAATGGTACAGAGCGGAAAGGGGGCAGATGGGACAGCGCGGAAGGTTGGGAACTGGGGGACAGGATGCAGAGCTGACCCAGTTGTGGCATCACACCATGCAGTGGAACCATAATGCACTATGGGCCACTAAGGTCATATTCACACATGGCAGATTTGTTGCACAAATTTAACTGTTCCCATCATCAGAGATGTGTACGTCCAGAAATGTCTGCAACAAATGGGACCCTTGTGAACCTTCCCTCAGGGGTCCAGGAGCGGAGGAGCCGGGGCTGCTCCATTAACCCTTCATATTTGGTGCTGTAATCCCGGTCCATTCTTGCTGCAGTGTAAATAGGACTTGCCCCATTGATCTGTTCTTGTGAATGGAGCGCGGGACATGGCACCTGCATCTGATGTATTACAGCAAGTGCATCAGAAGCCCATAGCAACCAATTAGGTTTGTGGGATCTGGTTGCTATGGGCAACTACTCCCCTTTTCACTTGCAGCGGTTTTGAAGACCCCCGGTCACCGGCAGCGCACAGAGCCCGGGCACTCACCTGCTGCGGGTACCAGCTGGAGGGCAGGATGGGCTGCAGATCCACTAACAGGGTGATGGGGATGTGGGAGAAGAAGTAGAAGAAGAAGATCCACTCCAGCAGGCGGGAGACGGAGGCCATGGTGTCCGGAGCAGCGAGAGCAGCGGCGGCAGAGCTGTCACCTCACAGCGGCTCCGCCTACTGCTGGCCAGCCAATCACAGCACAGCTCGTCATATCACATGACAACTGGAGGCAGAATTGGGGTAAAGGCAAAACGCCGGCAACCGGCGGTGTATGGCGAGAGATGCGAGGTGTGTGGTCCGGAGACCGGGAGAATGGCCGCCCTCTAAGGAGAGGCTTTAAGCAGATAGAAGGGTTTTGTTGCACATAAGCCCCCGCCCCCACAGTGCCCCCCACACCTCCTCTCCACCACAATGCCCTAACCACCAGTGCCCCCCACAAAAGTGCACAAACCCACATCAGTTCCACAGCACAGTGCTCCATACCACACCATGCTAGTGCCCCATCCACCCTGTACCCCCGCCACACCACCCCAGCCAGTGCCCCCCTACATCAGTGCCCCCCCCATCGACCTACACCAGCACCCTCCACCACACTGCCCCTCATCAGTGCCCCCTACATCAGTGCCCTCGCATCGACCTACACCAGCACCCTCCACCACACTGCCCCTCATCAGTGCCCACGCATGGACCTACACCAGCACCCTCCACCCCACTGCCCCTCATCAGTGCCCCCACATCGACCTACACCAGCACCCTCCACCACACTGCCCCTCATCAGTGCCCTCGCATCGACCTACACCAGCACCCTCCACCACACTGCCCCTCATCAGTGCCCTCGCATCGACCTACACCAGCACCCTCCACCACACTGCCCCTCATCAGTGCCCCCACATCGACCTACACCAGCACCCTCCACCACACTGCCCCTCATCAGTGCCCCCGCATCGACCTACACCAGCACCCTCCACCACACTGCCCCCTATATCAGTGCCCCCGCATCGACCTACACCAGCACCCTCCACCACACTGCCCCTCATCAGTGCCCCCTACATCAGTGCCCTCGCATCGACCTACACCAGCACACTGCCCCTCATCAGTGCCCCCTACATCAGTGCCCCCGCATCGACCTACACCAGCACCCTCCACAACACTGCCCCACATCAGTTTAGCCCCCCAATTCAGTAATGAATTGTTGCATGTGTGTAGTAAAATACCGGTCGATGTCTTATGCCGTTCCCAGCGCTGCACCTGTCCTCTTCTGGACCATATGACCCCAGTTGGGACTGGCCAGATCGCTCCATTGTTTGATGGGCGAAATGAAAGTCACTTTTCAATGTAAGTCTATGAGACTCAAGAACAAGACTAACATAGACTTAACATTAAGAATTTGTTCACACTAGCATGTAAATTGGACAAGTGCAATCCAATAAAAAAAAAAAATGAGATTGCACTCAGAATCAATGGGGCAATGCTGCTAATATTTACTTATGGAATTAATGGTGTTCTATAACACTTTACATACATCAGTATGCATCTGATCTGCTGTTTTGTCAGCTGTATTTGGCCTGACGTAAAATATTGCACCATGATATGAGTGCACACGTGAATCAGATGAGACTTGCCTATTAAAGTCAATGGGTGCGAGAAAAAAAAATTGGATGACAGACCATTCTAGTAACATCCATTTTTTTTATGGCTACATTACCATTCTGTAGCATAAAACACTGTAAAGGGAAAAAAATGCATGACATACGGATGGCATCCACGCAATGCATGCCCTACTTTTCTGAATGAGACTGATGTTTTGTATACCAGCGTGAACATACCCCAAGAAAGTAATGGTTGGCAGTGACTTCTGGCCAGTCACAAAATAGAGGAGAGGGACCAAAGCGGCATCGGAAGCCGTACAAAACAGTGACCGGTAAGTATTTTACTACATACAAGGAGCAGACGTAAGCAGTGGTGAAATAAAAAACCTGGGTGGTGAAATAAGGAAATGGTTTATAATATAAAGACACCGGTGAGGTCAGCTGCCACTGGGCTTCATGTGCACACAGTGCCCCCCAAAAAATCACTGGGGCTTATGTTTTGAGGAGGTCTTATTCTTAGAAAAACATGGTTGGGGGGTAAGTTTACCCCCCAAAAAAGCGGACCCCCCCCCCCCACTTCCCAGGAGACTCATACTTACCAGACCCGGACATCTGCGTGTCTCCCAGGTCCTCCTTTGATCTCCAGTGGGTGCTGCACGCCATCCTCCCCTGCTTCTGGCTGACACACACACACACACACACACACACAGGTTCCGGCCTCAGGGAATGATGAGAGGGAGTCACGTGTGTCCACAGGTCCTGTTGCGGCAGGTCCTTGCGCTCCACCGCACAGCCTCTCAGGATTCTGCCAGCGAGAAGATATTGATGTCGCTGGATGTGGTGAGTATGTGTGTGATCCGATGTGCATGTGATTTGATGTATATGTGTGTGATTCGATGTTTGCGTGTGCGATCTGATTGTGTGTGCGATCCGATGTTTGTGAGTCTGATCTGATTGTGTGTGTGTGAGGTGATGTGTGCGAGGGTGTGATCACTGCATGTCTTCTGCTCAGCGTCCAGTGAGTGTGATTGCGGGTGCCGCTGTGTATAATGAAGTGTCCTGCAGTATCTAACTTTTTTAGCTGCATGAACACTTCATTATTGAACCGCGTCTAGGGCTTATTTTCGGGGGAGGGCTTATATTTAAGCCTTGCTCAGAAAATGCTGAAAATCCCTGCTAGAGCTTATTTTTGGAAAAACACGTATAATAGTAGGTATAACACTTACGGACATATTCCCTTTAATGCATAAATACATTAGTAATCAGTAAATGGAGCTTTAACCCTGAATTTGTATGGTTAAGTGGTTAAGCCACTCTTCCTTGAGCAGGAGGGCGGAGAAAGAAGACATACTGACTGTAGACCCCCTGTATTTTAATAATAATAATAATAATAAATAAAAAAATCTATTTCTATAGTGCCAACATATTCCGCAACGCTTTACAATTCAGGAGGTTCATATACAAACAAGTAACGGGGTGGGGGTGGGAGGGTACAAGTGCTACAAGGGATAGATAAAGGATGCCTAAACCAGTCAGCCAAAACTTTGAGATGCATTTGGGTGCGGTAGAGTTTGACATGGAGTTAGTTCCTCCACGACCTCTCAGAACATATGTGAATTTAATTCAGCTAGGGAGTGGGATAAAGCCTCCCTAAAATGATGTGTTTTTAGGGAGCGTCTGAAGTTGAGTAAGTTGTGATTAGTCCTAAATTCTTGGGGTAGAGCATTCCAGAGGATTGGTGCAGCTCAGGAGAAGTCTTGGATACGGGAGTGGGAGGTTCGGATTAGTGTGGATGTTAATCCAAAGTCGTTTGCAGAGCGTAGTCAATGGGTAGGGTGATAGACAGAGAGGGGGGTGGAGATGTAGGGGGGGGTGTATAGTGGACCTACATATGTGCATTACAGAGAGATAGGTTTCAGTCTGCCAATGTATACTGCTCGTGATTGATAGTAAAGTGTCAGTCTTTGCTGATGACACCAAACTATGTAGGATGTTAAAAACTGACCTTGATAGTACAATATTACAAAAACATCTGAATAAGATGTCAGAATGGGCAGATACTTGTCAAATGAGATTTAATGTTGATAAATGTAAAGTAATGCACCTAGGATGGAGTAATCCTATAGCTGCGCATACATTAAATGGAAGCAAACTGGGGACTACAGAACAGGAGAAGGACTTGGGTATTCTCATTACAAATAAGCTGAGCAGCAGCACTCAATGTCAGGAAGCTGCTAAAGCAAACAAGATTTTAGGGTGTATAAAAAGAGAGATTAGATCCTGTGATCCCAACGTATTGTTACCCCTCTATAAATCACTTGTAAGGCCACATCTGGAATATGGGATCCAGTTTTGGACTCCACATTTTAAAAAGGACATTCAGAAGTTAGAGTCCGTTCAAAGGCGGGCAACTAGACTATTACAAGGAATGGAAGACCTCCCATATGACAGGTTGAAAAAGTTAGATATGTTTAGATTAGAAAAAAAAGACGTCTCAGAGGAGATCTCATTTATATGTATAAATACATGTGTGGTCAATATAAAGGACTGGCACATGACTTATTCCTTCCAAAGACAATACTAAGGACCAGGGGCCACTCACTGCGAGTGGAAGAAAAGCGATTCCGACACCTAAATAGGAAAGGGTTCTTTACAGTTAGAGCAGTCAGACTGTGGAATACCCTACCACAAGAGGTAGTAATGGCAGATACTATAACAGCTTTTAAAAAAGGGCTGGATGATTTCCTCAGTACACACAACATTGTTGGTTATAACTGACTTAGTGACCAAATGTAGAACTGGTGGAGGAAGGTTGAACTAGATGGACCTAGGTCTTTTTCTCAACCTAAGTAACTATGTAACCGTCCAGAAATTCCGGAACAGTCCAGAAAAATGGGTCACTTTTTTCTGATATCCATAAAAAAATTTTGATACATCAGTGATTGTGGAGATTTTCGATTGTATTTATCAGCTTTTTACAGTTCATAATGAATAATTATGTGTGGGTTGTAGGCTTGTACCACTTCTGATCTTACTGATTTAATGTATCTGTAAAACCCCTTTGGCTGTCTGATTTTTGAGAGCCTGTCCAGAGAAAAAGGGAAAAAAAAAAAATCAGTTTGCTACATTCCCATGAGGATTTGTTTGTGAGATTTTGACGCAGGGCATTTTCACTTTGTCAAAAGTGTAGCATCTGACAGTTCCAGCAAAGTGGCCGGGATTTATAGAAATCTGCCCGCTGTGGTGTTCTTTAACGGTGTAAATTGACCTGCGGTGCCTATTTCAAATCCACAACATGTCAATTTCTCTTGCGGATACACTAAGTTTTCTGTGCAGATTTTTGACAATGACTAGTATTAGGTGTGGAAAATCCACAGGTAAAAAGCTCATGAGTTTTTAGTGCGATTCCAAAGCTTAAACTCATTAAACACTAATGCAATCTGCATCTAAGTACATCAAAGTCATAACAGTAAGTATCAAAAAGAAATTTGCTTTATTTTAAACATGACCAACCAAACAGAGAAAAACTGCAGTGTCAGAAACTCATGTAAAACACACAAAACACAATGAAAAACCTCAAGTAATCTAATTTACATAATAGGTGCAGAAATTCTGCAACAAAAAAAAAACAACAACTCACCAAAAACTTTTTTGGGAACGTAGCCTAATGGTTGTGTGGGGAGCCGAGGCATAACTTGAGGATCATTTGCCAAATAATTCAGATTCTCTCCAGTCAATCTCTGCAACCAAACCCAAAGGGGTGCTGTATATCAAAAATACGCCCCCCAAGAGTCAATTTTAGGCCCTAATAATAATAATAATAACAACATGTCCGTGAAAAATGGTCGTGTTTTGCATGGGCATGTTGAAGGGGCATATGGCCCATCCGTGTGCCATGATTTTGGCACACGTGTGTTGTCCCTGTGCTATCCATGTGACATCCAGATAGCATGAACATCTATACTTACGTGTCCATGGTGCTGCTGTCTCTGGCACTGCTGCTGTTTCCGGGTCCGGGGTGCAGTGAATATGCAATGAGCATAATGAGCGTGACCCAGAAGCAAGTGACAGCAGCGCCGAAGACAGCATCGCTGGAGACAGGCGAGTATAGAAAATCAATTTATTTCAAAGACTCGTGTTTTCTCTGGTACGTGTCAGACTGTCACTTGTCTCCATGCAGAACACACGGACACACATGTGTGCTCCATACGGACACAGGGTCCTTGTGAAATCACTGATGTGCGCGCAGACCCATTGATTTTAATGGGTCTGCGTATGTCTGTCTCCGGTACGCATGAAAACAGACGTCATACGTACCAGCATCACTGACATGTAAGGGGAGTCTTAGGAGTATTACTAGGCTTTTCTGGGACTTTAAGGTTGAGAATTTTTCTTTGGACTTGTGGGTATGTATGTGGGGGCAATGAAAAAAATCTGTAATAAATCCCACCTGCACACATACCATTTATAATACGGGCATATACGTATGTAGCAGATGAGCTTTCCGTCCATCTCAAACACGAGGGCCTGGGTACAGCTGCTAAATCTGTATTGCTAACCCCCTGGAGTGGAGGATAGATCTTTTTGTGATTGTAAAGACATTATAGGTACACAGAGGTACAGTATTGGCCTATATATTTCACAGCTCCGTACAATGTGTATATTCAAACACACGCATATATATATTTTTAAAATATGCTACTAAATATATATATACACTGAAAGCGTGCAGATATTTCAAAGTCTGGCAATTATCAGTTCCACCAATCCAGGAGATAGTCAAAACTCATGGTTCATGGTCAATGACTGGACTTTGACTTCACAATACCAGGGAGATTACTGAGCAATGAACTCAGGAAATAATCCGCTCTTAAAGTGCAAAGTAACAGGTTCTTTATTGTGTTTGCTGTTCGAGCTTTACTAATAGGGATACAAATTCTAAAGCAGAAGTAACATCTGTGATTATACAGAATAAAGGCTTACTATTGTTCCAGGAGTGGGGCAGGCATTCTAGGTCTCCAAGGCAAGGCTTCAAAGGTTTTTTTTTTTTTTTAGACCAGCTATATACTCTCCACTCCATAAGTCCCCCTTCATAAGTCAGTGATTTTGGTATGTACCGGAGTCATGGACATATGCAGACCCATTAAAATAATTGAGTCTGTGCACACATCAGTATTTTCACAAGGAACATGTGTCCACATGGAGCACATGAGTGTCCGTGTGTTCCGAATGGAGACAAGTTGTTTTTCTCTGGCAGCACTGATGTGATCTGTATGACTCATACCGGAGGAGGGGGAAAAAAAAAAAAGTGTCTTTGAAATAAAATTATTTTCTATACTCGTCAGTCTTTGGCACTGCTGTTACTTGCTTCTGGGTCCCGCTCATTATGCTCATGAATATTTACTGCACCGCGGACCTGGAAGCAGCAGTGTCTGGAACAGGTGAGTATAGAAGTTCATGCTGTCAGTGTGCTAGCTGGACATCGCATGGATAGCACACGTGCCAAAATCACAGCACACGGATGGGCCATAGACACCATTCACACAGCCGTGTAAACCACAAACATTTTTCATGGATGTGTGAAAGAGGCCTAAGGAATATCTTGCTGATCAAGGGAAGGGTGCATCCAACTGCTGGAAGCAGTACCAATTGGGGCTCTACAGTCCCTATTTGCAAAGTTTGAGCTTCCATGTCTTCTGCTTTATTAATTTAACTGTGTGAGTGCTGCAAATAGGCGCTGTACTCTGTAGTTCTATAGACAATGAATGTACGGGGTGAAGAGACAAAATCTCGGAATCACTTGAGTAACTGTCAAACCACCTACAGATAGAGAATCATGGAGTAGTCCACAAAAGCAAAAAAAACAAAAAACACCAGTTCAAATTTGTCCCACTCAAGAGCTGAATTTTTTGCTAGGCACCCAACAGTGCATTACATTGTGAGTCAGAATCCAAGAAGTGTAAGGCTATGTGCTCCCAGGAGAAAATACCTGCGGACTTTGCTGCGGAAAACCTGCGGATTTTCTAGATTTTCCAGATTAATCCGCAGGTTTGCGCAAGTACAGACACTCCCCATGTTATCCTATGGGATTTGGGGAGTGCTGTTTCAATGCTGTGGGTTTTGCACCTGCAGAAGATGCTGCGGATTTCCCGCAGACGCAAAGAACTGCATGTCAATTATGCCTGCAGATTTTCCTGCAGATTTCCTCCCTTTTTACTATGGAGATACAGGATGGGGGGAATCTGCAGGAATAACCCTCGAATTCCACACGTTTTAGGCAATAATTACGCATGAAATCTGCAGCAATGGATAGCTGCGTATTCTGGGGAGCTGCTGCGTGAACCTGCGGAAATAACTGCAGAAAATTCCTAGGTATTTTCTCCAGTGGGCACAGGGCTTTATAGGACGGAATTTTATTCTACTTTAAAAAACTGTCATTAGTGTGGCAGTTCTTCAATCAATTCAGTTCCGTCAATTTATGCTGCCCAAACCATGGGAAACATGAATCTGAGCCCTGCTGTATGATTGCAACTGGTATTTTTACTCAGAAATGGCTCTGGAGTTTCAGAGAAATCCTATTTTCATTATTAAACTGACCAGAATGTGTTTTGTTTTTTTAGAGATTTTTTGACTGTATTTTTACTCAGTTCTCACCTCTCCCCCAGCAAAAAATAAAAACTAAAGTTATGAATCATGGTATAAAGAGGAGAGGGGGAGATGGGGGTAAAGGACCAAGAACAAGGTGACCGAGCACACAGGAATAAAATAAAGGGGATAAGAAAAATAAAAAAAAATTTCTTATCCCCTTTATTTTATTCCAAAATGTGTTTTAAATGATACAATGTGCATCACTAACAAGGTGTTTTTTGCAAAAAAAACAACAAAAAAAACCCCACACAACAAACCACGTACTTTAAAAAAAAATAAAAAATAAGACTTTATATGGTTAGATGAATGTATCTCATACCTTACGTTTGAGTCATAGGGGTTGTGTTATTAATGTCTTCAATCATTGTCAGTCATGCTGCTTTTTGAAATAAATCACTCCCCCCACATTAGAAATGATTGCCATGACATCACGGCAATCTCCCCTGTAATCCCGCTCGTTCGATATCTTCTGCCCGTGCATGCGAGCTGACTCTTGGTGTACGCCCCAGAATAATTATGCAATGTGCGCATGCTCCTGGCTGTGGATGTCACTGCATCCATAACTTCTATTCCTGCTCTGCGCATCCCTGTTTTCTCTCCCCCCTCTGTGTAACAGTGCGCGTTCCTGGCGTGAGACCTCGTGTGGATTACGTCGGACCTCCAGGGGTGTTTTGGGAGTTAATAAAGTGGTGAATAAGGGTTTTTTTGTATTCTATTTAAAATTCATTTACACATTACTAATGGGGGTGTCTGATAGATGCCTTCCATTACTAATCTAGGGCTTAGTGGCAGCTAAGAGCTGTGATTAACCCCTTATGACTCTGATTGCCTCAGCACCATCGGGAAGAGCCTGGTAAAGTTCCAGGATTGTCTCATGTAATAGATGCGACAATCATGGGTGGCTGCAGGCTGCTATTTTTAGGCTGGGGGGGGCCCAATAGGCATCGGTTTCCCCAGCCTAAGAATACCAGCCCCCGGCTGTTGGGCTTTATTATGGCTGGTTATCAAAATTGGCTGGGACTCGCTCGTCGTTTTTAAAAATTATTTAAATAAAATAAAAAAAGCCATATGTAGTTGCTACTATTTTGATACACAGTCAAGTGCACAGCTGGGGGCTGCAGCTGTATGCTTTATCTGTGCTGGGTTATCATAATATGGGGGATGCTAGGCCGAATATTTTATTTTTACTGTACGATAGACCCGCAGACAGGGTCTATGATTGAAAGCGTCAGACAAGCTGTCATTCAGCGTGGGGGCGCATCTTACTGCAAACAATCACAGACGCCAGTGTTTGGGAACAGAGTGCATATGCAATGACTGTAATGAGTGGACCCAGAAACGAATAAGTGGCCAGAAAGCAGTTACAGCCGCGCTGGGTCCTTGTTAAGTATAGCGCACTTGCTTCATTCTTTTCTTTAATTTTTAATTATTTTTTTTTATTTTGAAAGTTGCCGGATCATTAGCCGGAGTTCCCTCACAACTCCGGGCCTGGCCCTTGGGTACATTTGAAATCTTGCGGATTCTGATTTTTACAGTCCAGGTCCACCCTTCACTAATACACACACATGAAGAAAAAGACGGTGTGCGCTACTTGCGATAGATTCGATGCAAAGGTAAAATTAGACTTGGTTTTATTAACATAAAAAAAAAAATTATTAGAGCTGTACAACGCGTTTTGGCGAATGCTTTCTTCAGGTACATGTGCATTATTGTCATGTCAGCAGTCTTCCCCATGATTGTCTAGAGTACTGAACTAGACTAAAGGACTATTTTAAACCCTTAGGAAGCCTTTGCAGGTGTTTTTGGTAATTAGTCTAATTTTCTGAGATAATGACTTTTGGGTTTTCATTGGCTGTAAGTCAATCATCAACATTAACAGAAATAAACACTTGAAATAGATCACTCTGTTTGTAATGACTATAATATATGGGTTTCCCTTTTTGAATTGAATTATTGAAATAAATAACTTTTTGATGATATTCTAAGTTATTAAGATGCCGGTGTATTAGTCAGCTCTGACAGAGAAGGCGATTGGTTTAACTACATGTAATTGTATACTTTAAGGCCCTGTGCGCATTCTGCGTTTCTACCTGCGTTTTTGCTGCAGAAATTTCTTGAGAAAATGGTTGTAACCTTTCTGCAGACATTCCCCAGCAAAACCTATGGAAAAAAAAAAAAAAAAGCTGTGCGCACACTGCATTTTTTTTTCAAGAACACTCTTTCTGCAGAATTTCTTGAGAAAAAGAATGAGCATGTCACTTCTTTTCTGCAGGTACCTGCGTTTTTTGCCATAGATAAATGGTAAAAAAAACGCAGGGACCAACCTGTGGAAAAAACGCATCAATAACGTATCAAAAACGTGGTAAAAACTCATGCATTTTTCGGTGCGTTATTGGTGCATTTTTTTAACGCAAGTGCAAGTAATCTTTCAGACTCAAGAAATTTCTTGAGAAAAATCTTTTCTAGTGCGCACAGGGCCTAAATGTTATTCCTGTATCTGACAGATATCCTTGATAAAGATCTTGAATCGGTAGAAATGTTGGATTGTTTTTTGTTCCCTTGGTGCTGGTTAGGAATAAAATTTCACTTTTTCCAGCAATACTGAACTAATGTTGCCTAATTTTGTGTTGCGGTTCTACTTCCTGTATTAGAGGAGTTTGTCCTTTCTTCACGCACAGATCTTATACTCCATGTGCAGCCTTCTCCCTTTTTGGAGTAAAGGTAGCTATACAAAAACTTGAGTGTCTGGAGGGAGATTCAAAAGAATAATGGGGTGGCCCAATTTTAGCAGAAACAGAAGGCGATGGGACAGGTCGAACATTTTCTACCTTCAAAATGGAGATAAGGTTTGGTTATCTTCTAGTAACATTAAAGGGAACCAATCACCAGGATTTTCCTATGCAACCTAAGGCCAGTGCTATACTGGCACTATCAGGCTGATTCTCTACATACCTGTAGTGGGCAGCTCAGATGTTTAGGTTTTGAAACTCAAGAAAGTAAAGTTTATAAAATCGGCAGCTGCTTGAGTGACAGCAGCAGAGAATGATATCTGGTAGGGTATGCATAGTTATGGCATCCCCCTGTTAGAATTAGCATAAGTATTATTCAAACGATTCACTTTTTCTCTTGCAGGACCTGTGTGAGGTCATACCCATGTGACCAGAAGGGGCAGGGCCTCAGCCAACAAAGCTGGATACCAGGTCAAATGGGTATGACCTCACCACAGGTCCTGCTAGGTCAATTTTATAATACTTATACTATTTCTAACAGGGGGAGGGAATAACTATGAATACCCCTCCAGATATTATCTGCTCCTCAGCTGCTGTCACTCAAGAAGCTGATGATTTGTATAAACTTTACTTTCGTGGATTTCAAAACCTAAACATCAGAGCTGGCCACTACAGGTATGTATAGAATCAGCCTGATAGTGCCAGTATAGCACTGGCTTTAGGTTATATATGAAAATCTGGGGTGATTGGTTCCCTTTAAACTGAGGGTGCCTTCAACTAAATTGGGTCCTAAATTCATTGGGCATAAGATTCTGGAGGTGGTCAATCTGGTTGCCTTCAGATTGAAACTCCCTCAGTTTTTTCATATCTCGAATATGTTCCACAGATGGCAGTTGAAAGAATTTGTACACTCTGCTTTGTCTCCATCATCCATGCGTTCTCCTGTTTCCATTGATGTAGGGTTAGAGTAGGAGGTGCAGAGGATCATTGATTCTCAGAGGGTCTGGTATTCCCTTCAATCTGGTTCACTGGAAGGTATATGGACCCAAAGAGAGATCCTGGATTCAGGCTCATTCTGTGAGGGCTGCTCAATTGGTCAGCGCCTTCCATCAGAGGTATCCTAGGAAACCTGGTGGTCCAGTAGCCCCCCTAAAGGAGGGTGTACTGTCACGATCCCTTCGTGCAGCACGTCTGGGACACTGTTTTAGTTATGCTGTGTGGATACCTGGGTATGCAGAGTGGTCAGTATGCTGATCTTCAGAGCAGTCTTCCATCTTGTTCTAGGAGGTGCTGGGTTGCTAAGGTGTTCCAACTTCCTGTGATTGCTCTATTACTTAGCTGAGCAGCCTTTCCCAGAATGCGGCCAGTCGTACATCTTGTCTGAAGTGCTGTAACGCCTGCATTACAGCACTGCAATGATCTCCATTTGACTC